>NC_056731.1:1365815483-1365872983 GCF_019279795.1 Protopterus annectens
AGCTCCATAGCAAGATTCATAGTCTTAACTTGCCTCGTGCCACATCCACTGTAGGTCCAGAATGAGACGCTTCATTTTAGGAAGCGCATTTTTGGGCAGAGCCATGCTTTATCAAAGATTAAACATCTGCCCGAGGAACCAACTTCCTGGTGTGTGCAGTCAAGGCTACAACATTTTATATACCACTGATTCTCAATTAGTTTCACATTATTCTACCAAACACATCAATTTGTCTGCCTAACTGCTGCAAGAATTTCAAGTCACATGTTGTGTACTTAAATCTGTATGCACATTTTGTACATGCATGAGGTTGTATGGACATGCATATTATATACCTAAATATGTACTTACACACAAAACTTTTCATCTGAATATATATTTTTTCTAGCAAACAGAAAGGGATACTGACCCAGGGACAACATGTTCATTCCCTTGCAAAATCAATGTGCTAATTTTATTCTGGCTTGCACTGGCTTATAACAGAAATGGAATATTCAAAGTATTCACACAGGTATTCCTTTCACTATCCATTTAAGCAATGCTAGGTTCTTTTCTTGTTCTGTACTCCAATACTATTCCATATCTCATTCCAATAATTTCCTCATTGATTATTACTTCTGACAGATATTTAATAAACTTTAAAATATATTGCATCATACCAAGAAACTTATTCCTCTAGTGGAGACCTACACCACAACAATGACAGTCATTACTTGGTAACAGTCCTTTAGATATGATGTCATGTTTAAACTTCAATCTCAGCTGTATCACTCTGGTTTTAAAGTTTGATGCAGCACAGTCTGAGCACTTTCAATACACAGTTTATCTTCTGTTCAGGCTGCCTAATGTAATATCAATAATTTTGACAAAACTGTTGAGTCCCTCAGTAATCTGTGCAACAGCTATTAGGAACACTTTTGTTGCTGATAAGATAACAAACCCCAGTCTAAGAAATGCATCTTCACAAATTAATTGTTTATACTTAGATATTTCTCTATCAAGTGTTATTTGATATAATCCCATGATAACATCAAGCACAGAACAAAATACTTTATTCCTAGCATGCCTGATACCACTTCTCTGATCGTACAGAGATAGCAATGTTCATTTGTAGCCTTAAGAGGATCTTGTAGGTCTATGCTTATACACAACTCTACTTGCCAATACAACAATATTCAGGTTATTAAACCATGCAGTAGGTTTAGCCCACTTCTTAAATATATCCATGTTCTCTAGTCTCAAACTCCTTATCAGTTTTAGTCCTTAAAGCTACAAGAAAAGTATGCATTCCTGGTAACAATGTAAGCTCCAGCTAAATATTATGACTTGTGGCAAAACAGCCCAGGCAAGTAAGTCAGTCTTAATACCTCTGAAGTAAATCATATCTCATGTACATTATGAAAAACCTTAAAATACAGCAGAAAACCCAAATACTCAATGTTTCTTCTTCCCTTTAAACTTGCTTTTTTTTTTTTGCAGAAAGTATGCCTCTCCTATACCCACAATGTGGGGGCAAGCCATCCCAACTATATATATTACTCTTGAGATCACCATGCTTCAAGAGAAAAGGGAATATTCAGAGAAATGGCAATCTCTAATATAGTATATGAAGTCTGGATCTTAGGCCATTCAGTCTCCATATACGTGGACTCTGCATTGTACATCCTGACATTTTAAACAGTTTCCAATCTACTCAAAACATCAATCTACTGGTACTCTGAATGACCCAATAAAACTAGAGCTTCCATCCCAAATGCCTAGACTTTATTTATCCTATTCACAACTGATACTTCCTGATCTGATGTTTATTTACATATTCGGGTGATAATGTTACAGTTTACACAATATGGTTTTAATTTGCTTTATTTCACACTGTGTACCTCAACTATTTGAGTAGACATTATGCTACATCCTGCACCCATGTCTAGTTGAAAGACTGATTATGAGCTTCTCTGCCCAGTTTTCTTACTGATCCTTTTGCCTCAAATTCTATCCAGGTCTTGCACAATATTAACACTGCCTACATTTCCTGCACTTACTGTACCCACAACAGACTCATTGTCAAGACTTTTTTCTACCACATGCATCCCATTTATTTCCAAACGGTTTTGTATTTTACATACCTCAGTAAAAATGTTTTCTTTCTACCATTTATACCTACTTAACTGATCACTGGACACTATTAGCTCTATAGTCCTGACTACAACCCAGGTAACACAGGATCAACTAGCAACCTGACAGCTGAATTAGACAAAGGTGGGTGACAGTGAGTGAATGCCAGTTCAAAAAGTCTGCAGATTCCATAGCAACATTCCACCCTACTGAAGAGAAAGGTGCATGGCAAGCAGCATATGGTCTAGGGATTTGATTCTGCTAACTGCATCAATACAGTAGCTTTCATGGGGAGTATCCAGAGACAAGTATATCCTCAGTAAAAGGTACAAGCAGCCCCTTGTCTTTAGCATTCTTGCTAATGCCTTTGCTGCCAGAGTACCTTTTTTTAGGCCAAGTCCACTTGATATAAATTCCACCTTTAGCTAACATACTAGTCCTGAAATCATATTGAGCTAAGATGGATCTCTTACATGCCAGAAGTCTAAACAATAAATTGCCTAACTTGAGGGACTCCTACATTTGGAAAAAAATCATATCAGCATAGCTACTGAAACTTGAACTAAATGTAAATTGTGCACTCCCTTTATATCTAGGTGTGTATTTTTCATGCCTTCAGACCCCATGATACCACTTCCAGGCAGATGTCTAGAGACTGCAAAATGAATTCCTTGAACTACACATCTAGCAGCTCATTACAGAACAACTTCTTTGTCCACTGATAACATTTAAGACTCCTCAGTGTTTTAAATGATATCTCTATTAATAAAAACTCCCTTATTTTGTGTGCCTAACTACCCTTCAATAAACTGGGACACCTACATCTCCAATAAAGAATACATCCAAAAAGTTCTAGACTTTCCTTGTGCAGCTAGTAAATACATGTACTACAGGGCACATAATTCCTGAGCCAATTCTTACAAATAAGGATGCCTTTTGCATTACTCTGCTAGTATGTCCTTCCCATTAACATTTTCCTTTAAATTCCAAAAAGCTCCTACAGCAAACCTCACTGAATCTAAGGGCTATAAACATACTAACTTTACTCTATTATGTGACAAAATATCAAAATTCTCCTATAATTGTACCTGTCCAGAACTAAATAGCAGCAAGCTTCACTAAGGAATTATATACCCTTTTAGAAAAATGGATAGTGCTAGCAATCCCTACCTGAACCAAGTATCATGGGAAATTCAAAACAAACCACCCTGGTGGTCCAACAGCATAAATATACTATACAACCAATGAAAAACTGCTTAAACTATTTAACATATCCAAAACTAATTTTCTCAGGGACAATATCAAAAACACTTAAAAAAAAAAGGAATGCTATCAAGTCCACCAAAGGAGCCCATCAACTTAAGCTGGCCTCTGAAACCAAAGAGGATTATAAATCTTGCAGCACAGAAATATCTGAACAGCCTACTCCCCCAATTATCTCTTAAGATCATTTACAGAAAGTGCTAACCAAGACCAAAACTACTTCCTCCATGGAACATGACAATACACCTGGTTGCTTAATAGTGTTAAGCATAACTTAACCTGCAAATTTAAATTTAGCTACAGCAGCAGCCATGTTTGTCCCTTCATACGGGCACAGCCTTACAACTGACCTGGGTAATTACAGACCTATCAGTCTTACAAGCTGTGATGTCCCCTCTCTGGGCCACTAACCAAGGAGCCTGAATCCTCAACCATTGGCACTGGAGAGGGACGTTCACTTGGGGAAAAAAAATGGATGCACTCAGTATTTCCAGATTTGGCTCTCTACATAAAGCACAATTTCTCTTAAGAGCACACAGGGAACAGTCAGTCCGGGGGCTGGGTCCTCTATCTCTGTGCAGATCCCCAATAAGACTATCCACTGGTATAGCTGCAGAGTTGGGTCCTCAACTGAGAGTGAAAGCCAAGCCCTCCAACTCCCTCTCTGTGGAACCAGTGCTTCTTGTCCCTGCTTCAAGCAGCTAAAACACACACACTGAGATTTGATTTGCGCGCGCACAGACACACACCCCTGGGAAAGACTGACACAGATTTACTAGCTATGTTCACTTCTGCCCAGACTATAAGGTAGTTATACCACCACCAGACACTCCAAAGCCAGCTACTCTAAGGCTCTTGCAAGGGTACCCAATTATACTGACTGAAATTAATATTAATGCAAATGATAGTGTTTGGCCAATGAGGCAGAGCTGTCACCAAATATATATGAAAGTACTCTCAGGATGAAAACATTCTTTAAAAGACCAGCCACAATGAAAGGTTTAGATATATTTAACAACAAATAAAAGAACATGAAAATACTAAATATCTATTTACAATAAACACCAATGTTTCATTCATAAGAATGATTAAAAACAACAGATCGGCAGGTTCACACAGTTACTAAAAAATCAATACTTAACTAATCTCACTATATTTTCCTAAATGATCTAAATTATTATTCCCCCTGGTTAATTACTAGAGCAAGGCAAGATGACGTAGGTGAGGGGATCCTTCCTTGTCAGATTCCAATAACAGAGTGCTCTGAGACTTCAGCCTCAGCTAGTATTAAAACATTATTTTAGTGATGGACTGCAGAATGGCATCACATACATCTGGTCATCTGACTTCTGGTTCCTATGCTTCCCCTTGGCTACAAGCGGTCAAGATTTAGCACTAATGTGTGATTAATACACAGAACCTTGCTAAGATCTGCTCCATCTCCTGGAATTCATAAAAAAATTCAAACCTCTACCCTTCCAGAGTAGCCAGTTAGTTCACCCAAAAGACAATGCAGGAAGCTTCCCAGTACAGACTTTGTCACTGGCTGCATTAAGAGTTGCAAGATACAATCTTTACGGCCTAAGCTAGGTAATTTAATTTCAAACTATTTTCAAAGTTTGAGATTAACCTCTTCTCCTCCAGTATCCTCTGTTAAAACACACATTTTAACAGTTACAGTAATGCATGTATATTTCTTTTTTTTTGTCCAGGAGGGCACACTGTTGTTACATTTTATTTATTTATTTTACATTTGTTGACCGGGATAGTCTGACTTGATACATGTCCATTTTCAGCGGAGGCCCGGGAGAAAGCTACGAACTTAGAACATACAGTAAAAAATCACAAAATGATTACAAGTTACACACAGTTTACAGGCTCCAATTAAAAAAGCAGGTAATATAATCATACATTTTTAAAACAGTGTTGACAAATTGACTAGACAATCTAACATGATTACAGACTACAGAGGAGGATCTAGTCAGGTTTTGAACAAGAACATAGCCAGTGAGTTTTAAAGTATAGCTTGAGGCTTTATTTGAACTGAGTAAAAAGAAGTTGCGTACTTACCATAACGTTCCATGCGAGTTGTTTATCTCGCCTTTATTCTCACTGATGGGTTCAGAGCAGATCCTCGGTTCTGACACGGCTGATAGCAAAGCTCAAGGTTTGCCAGTAGCTCGAGACCAAGCCCCTTATCCCACAATGCACTGCTGGAATTACCTCAGATCTTGTTTGCTGTGAGTATATATACCCTTTTATTTACTTCTACAAAGGAAGCACTTCCCGAAAGGAAAGTAGTATTGAATAACTAGGATGGTACTAGCCTCTAAGTCAACTGTCAGCTAGGAGAGGAAAGAAGGGAGGGACGTGAGAATAAAGGCGAGATAAACAACTCACATGGAACGTTATAAGTACATAACTTCTTTAAGTGAAGTTGTTAAATCTCGCAGTTTATTCTCACTGATGGGTAGCGTTCCTAGCACCCTCAATCTTGGGTGGCTCATGGAAGTACGTTTTTCAGTACCATGGAACCAAAGGAAGACTTTCCCTGGATGCCTCATCTACTTTGTAATGTGTGATAAAGGTATGAGGCTTAGACCAAGTGGCTGCAGCACAAATATTGTCAAGGAGCAATTTAGCTTGAAAGGCAGAAGACGTAGAAACGGCTCTGGTAGAATGAGCCTTAGGTTTGTGTGTCAATGGCATGCTAGCATTCACATAAACAAAGGATATACAATCGGATAACCATTTAGATAAAGTTGTTTTAGCCACTGGATTACCTTTTCTGGCTTCTGAAAAGGATACAAAAAGTTGATCTGATTTTCTAATATCCTTAATTCTGTCAAGATGAAATCTGAGCTGTCTGTGTACATCAAGTTTGTGCAGCATGTATTCCAATTTGTTAGAGTGGTTGGGGAAAAAAAGACTCGCGCTCAATGACCTGATTGATATTGGATTCAGAACAGACTTTAGGCAAAAATGAGGGGTTTGTTCTGAGAGATACTCTATCATGGAAAATCATGTAAGGTGGTCTGACAGATAATGCTTGGAGTTTTGACACTCTGTGGGCAGAAGTAATGGCCACTAGAAAAAATAGTTTTCCAGGATAAATATTTGAGATCACAAGAAGATGCTGGTTCAAAAGGGGGGGAATAATTTGAGACAGCATAAAGTTCAAATTCCAGGGAGAATAAGGAATTTTGACAGGAGGTCTCATGTGAAGAACACCTTTAAGAAAAGTTTTAGATAACTTATGGCCCATAACATTCGAGCCACCAAATCCAAGGTGGAAATTTGAGATGGCAGCTAACTGGACTCTAACTGTAGTAGCTGCTGCCCCTTTCTTAAAAATTGTCAAAAATTCTAAAAATGGACAATAGCGGAGCTCGGAAGGGGTCAATTTTCTGTGTGTTGGCCCAAATTGAGAACCTTTTCCACTTACTGCAGTATAATTTCCTGGTGGACGGCTTGTGAGAAGACGAGAATTTGTCTTGTATCTTCTGAAATCGAATGAAGCCTGGCAATTAGGGGAAGTGGATTAGCCAAGCAGTCAGTTTCAGGGACTGCAGGGAAGGATGGAGGTCCCCTGACGGGTGCGTCAGAAGGTCCAGAACTGGGTCCAGGATCCATGGATCTTCCAACAGGTGATGGTGGAGGAACGGCAACCAAATCTGTCGAGGCCAGTAGGGGGCTATGAGGATAACTGTCCTTCCTAGCGATTTTGCTTTCTGTAAAAATCTGGGTATCGATGGGAAGGGTGGGAATGCATAAAGGAGACCCGGGGGCCAATTGTGTAAGAGTGCAGCTCTCGGGGGATGTCCTGGAGGTGGTATTAGGGCAAAGTAGCTTCTGCATTTTAAACTGATGTGGCTGGCAAAGAGGTCGCAGCAAGGCTGGCCCCATTTGTGGAAAATCAACTCCGCAACCTGTTTGAGAGACCACTCGTGAGGGAGCAATATTGCCCTGCTTAGCTTGTCCGCTATCATGTTGGATTTCCCCGGGATATGCGTTCCTAACAGAAAATGCTGGGATGACATAGCCCATTGCCAGATGCTGAGGGCTTCTCGACAAAGGGGGTAAAATACTTGGTTCCACCTTGCTTGTTTAAGTACCAGACTACTGAATGTTGTCCGCCTGAATTGCAATAGTTCCTACAGGAAGAGAGTCCTGAAAGTACTGCTACAAGTACCACTCTCAACTCTAGAACACTGATGTGCAGATGTGACTCTTGATCCGTCCATGTCCCTTGGGCAGTCTTTCCCTGAAAATGCCTCCCCACCCTATCAGGGAAGCATCCGTGGTCAGAGTGGCTGCTGGGGGGGGGACAAAGGGTCTTCCAATTGTGACATGGAGACGTCAACCACCACCGAAGGTCTCTCTTGCAAGAATCCATGATGAGAATCATGTGGTGCATCGGTAGTTTCTGGTAAGACCACTGAGCAAAGAGGAGCCATTGAAGAAATTGCATATGCATCCTTTTGAGTGGTATAGCCAGGATTGCTGCCGCCATCAAACCTAGCACCTTCAAGACCTCTGCTGCTGTAGCTTTGTTCTTTGACACCAGTGAACTGACGTGTTGGTGGAGAAGTGAGATTCTTTCGATTGGAAGACGTAGAATGGTAGCTGAGGTATCTAACTCTGCTCCTATAAAAACGGTATGCTGCGATGGCGATAAGGCAGACTTTTCGAAGTTGATTGTAATGCCTAATTGATGGCAGATTGTAATGCCTAATTGATGGCAGAGTGTCAGAGTGTCTTGTGTTGCCCGAGTCAATTGATGCCTGGTGGTAGCGGTGAGGAGCCAATCATCTTAGGTATGGAAGCATCTGGAATCCTAGATGCCTCAGGTGAGCCATGACCACTGCCATGCATTTGGTGAACACTCTGGGGGCTGTAGTGAGACCAAAGGGCAGGGCTCGGAACTGGTAATGATAGTCTCCCAGCCGGAAACGCAGGTGATCTCTGTTGCATCTGTTCATCTTTATGTGATAGCATGCGTCCTTTTGATCTATGGAGCACATCCAATCACCTTTCCCTAGGAAGGGAAGAATGGACTGAAGCATGACCATTCGGAACTTCTCTTTCTTTACGAACTGGTAGAGTCTGCTGGGGTCTACGATAGGTCTCCAGTCCCCTGTTTTCTTTGGTACCAAAAAGAATCTAGAGTAAGTTCTGAATCCAACTTGGTCTGCTGGGACTGGTTGGATGACTTTTTTTCTAGCAATTTGTGGACCTCTACGATTGCTTGTTCCCTGAGACTGGGTGGAACATCTGGAATTCTGTTTACAGGAATGGGAGGGGAAGAGAACAGTATGAAATATCCTCTGGAAATAACGCTTTGTACCCATGTATCTGATGTTATGTTTAGCCAGGCTTCTGGGTACAAAGACAAGCGACCCCCGACTGCCTACAGAGCTGAACAGCCGGGCCCCCTTTCAGAGGTGCTGGTAGGGGTGACCAGAGAACTGACCCCTGTCACCCTGTTGCTGCAGACACCCTCTACCACAGGGGCAGCGTCTTCAGTTATAACCCCTTCCTCTGCCTCTAGAAGAGGTTTCTCCACATGTGTCCTGAAAGGCTCCCTGTGCTTTTCAGAACCACATTTACCCTCCCCTAGGGCCCTTGGGGTAGGGCCGAGTAGGGGTAGAAAAACTGACTCCAATGGCAGATAAGGTCTTTCCTTCCTGCTCACACCTGGTTAAAGTTTCCTTTACTTTAGGCCCAAACAGTGATGAGCCATCAAATGGGGTGTTGATAAAGGAAGACAAAGGTTTCCACAAAGGAACAGGGATGCATCCAGGCTTGTTTTCGGAGAGCAATGCCCAAACTAGCGGCTCAACTCGAACCATCAGCTGCATAAGATATGAGACGCATGGACGAGTTTACAACTGACTTTAGGGCAGCAAGCTACTTTGTCGGCAACCCCTGCAGCTACCACACCCTGGAGAGTATCTCCTAGCTCTTTCAGGAGATCTCTTTGTAGTCTTGTAAAATGGGTTTAGTAGTTCAGTGAGCGCAGAGAAAAAGTCGCTGAATTAAACATGCGTTTCCCATATCTATCCATGATCCTAGAATCTCTGTTAGGAGGATGGATAGATGCAAATGTTTCAGATGCTTCCTTTTTTTGGTGGCTGTAGCTACCACCATGGCATCAACAGGCACTCCCTTGGTCAAAAATGGCTTGTCCACTGGGGCAGACATGAATTTATTTGGCTTGCGATGGACAGGTTCCATGGCCTCTGGTGACTCCCATGCCTTACGAGAGATCAGTTCCATGAGCTCGTTGTAAGGCGGAGACACCCAAGAAGTGGAAGGTTGAGACCCAAAAGCCTTCAAGAGCATGGACTCGTCCTCAGTAGGGGGTCTTGGACTGCCAATCACCCCTCTGACTAAGGATCTCTAATATCTCCGCAAAGGAGATATCCTCAGAGGGGGATCGAGGGGACCCTTCTGACTCATCCAAGTCCGTGTCAGATGTCAGACTCCTGTGGGGAGTCTGAGTGCCTCCTCTTGCACAGTCTCTTCCTGGGCACCTCCTCAGTGGGGGGATCTGGGTCTCAGAAGAGCAGGAGACACCCTATGGGGGTACTTGAGGCTCAGGGTCTCTACGCTTAGGGGGGACCAGTAGACGAAGAAGCAGACACAGGAGCTTGAGGGGAGAGGGAAGGCCGAACCGATGCTGACATTGTCTTAGGAGACAGGACTCTCCTCGTAGCATCGAAGGCACCATGGCTCCAACGAGAAGGGGTAGACTGACCTGAAAGGACCATCTGATCCACTATGGGATCAGAGCCCGAGGTAGGAGCCGAGCTCATCCGAGCCGAAGCCCCGAGAGGAAGAGTCAGCACCGACAAATCAGTCTGACTATCGTCCCTAGACCCGATGGGAGAGTGTCTGCTCCTACAGTCATCGGTCGGCACAGAGGACATCCGAGTAGATGGAGCAGATAACACCGTTGCGGGTATCGGCTCCAAGGGTTTGACAATAATCTGTTCAGGTTCCTTCGGCTCCGAGGTTCCAGTAAAGCTCGGAGTAGACAAATTTGGTTCAATGGTCTTCGGCACCGACGATATGGTCGGGGCCGACAACAATTTGACAAGTCCTGGTGCCTGTAAAAGCTTCTGCACTAGCCGATCCGTGTCCAAATCTGAAAGGCTGACTGAAGAGTTAGATGAATGCACCGAAGGTGCGGACTGGAGCAGAGGAGAAGAGGGAACCTCAGAGACCGGCTCCAAGACTGGGAGCTGGCTCTGAATCAAAGGGACACTCGGTTCCGAGGTCCGTGGAACCGATGACCCTGTACACTCTGAAGTTCTTGCCTTTTTTGCAACTTTGAGATCTGAAGATTATGAAGATTTGGAGGACTTGGAAGAAATGCTAGCACCTTCTGGCTACTCAACACCTCGGAAAAGGAATGCTGCAGTAATCCCCTGTCAATTAGCTTCCTCCTTCTCTCCAAGAGGACTCTTGAAGAAAAGGAATGGCAAATGCTGCAAGTGTCTTGGAGGTGTTTAGCCTCCAGACAGTAAACACATTGAATGTGTCCGTCAGTGATGGACATTTTCTGCCCACAATCTGGGCATTTCTTGAATCCCGATTTAGGATGGGAGTTTTCCTTGTCATCCGACATACTAAATAGTACAATACAAAAAACAGTATACTGAAACTAATAGAGTGAAGTCCTACATTTCTTTGTAAAGACCCACACTAAGGAAGCAATTGGCACCATCTATGACAGAGTTAAACTACAAATTACAAATACAGGGCTAAACAGGCCCACTGAGAAAAAACCTGACTAGAAGAAAACAGTGATTAACTCTAAATCGGGCTAAAAGGCCCACACAAAACAACTAAGTCAACAGGGAGCTAACTAATCACAAACTACTGATTCTATTATTACATTTTTAACACTAACACTGAAACTGTATATATGAAAATATCTAAGAAAAAATAAGATTTTTTATCAAAAACTTGCTATTTTTTTCAACAATGGTTCGAGCTAGCTGGATCACCAACATCTCTCTCTTGCCGCGGCAAACTAGATCTGAGGTAATTCCAGCAGTGCATTGTGGGATAAGGGGCTTGGTCTCGAGCTACTGGCAAACCTTGAGCTTTGCTACCAGCCGTGTCAGTGCAGAGGATCAGCTCCGAACCCATCAGTGAGAACAAACAGTGAGATTTAACAACTTCACATCAGAGGGTTCAAGAGTAAGATCAGCAGGAAGAGAGTTCCAAGTTTTGGCAGCAGAGCTGGAAATCAGAGTCCCCAGCAGAGGTGTTGATTTTGGATGTCTGAACCAGTAGTTTATTAGAAGAGCGAAGTGACCTCAGGTTAAAGATATTTTTAAGTCCAGGCGTATTATCAGGGTGGTTGAGAACTTTATGGGCAATTATGAGCTAGCTGTACTGAAGCAGGCTAAGCCATTCTAGCCACCCCAGAAGATTTAGGTTGTGACAATGGTGGGTCCTATAGGCTATGCCTGTTGTAAATCTAGCAATATGGTTAGCACAGCTGGAGAGTTTTCTAAGAGCAGATTTTTTCAAATTAGTGAGTAGAGGGAAGGCATAGAGAAGAGTGGAGAGTAGATGGGAATGAGCATTAGCAGTCCTAGCAAATGGAGTAAGGAAAGGTTTAATCTTGTAGAGGGAGCCAAGTTTTTTGTTAATGGTTTTGATAGTTTGACATGGATATCAAATTTGAGGGTGTCTATTGTGATGCCTAAAAGTTTGGTTTGAACATCTGGGGAGATAATGGTATCATTATTAGATTTTATGGTAAAGAGTAGTGAGGAATACTTATAAGTGGGGGAGAAAAGAAGCAACTTTGTTTTGTTAGGGTTTAATATCAGCTGATGGTTAGAGAGCCAGTTTTCAACTATATTAGATCTGTCAGGGAGGTGGCTGAACAAACAAGGTGGAGTCATCCGCATACTGGATACAGGTAGCATTTGGGATGACAGTGGGAAGGTCATTAATAAAGAGAGAGAAAAGAAGGGGTCCTAGTATGGAGCCCTGGGGGACACAGGGTGACAGGTAGATGGGCTGATAGTTTGTCCTGCCATAGGACAGCTCGTCTACCATACAGGTAAGATTGGAGCCATTGAGGCACACGGCTATTTAGTGAGAATGCCTTAAGGATGTGCATGAGTTTTTGCTGGTTGACCACATCAAAGGCCTTGAAGAGATTTAAAATTTATGGGCACACTTCTCCATAATTTTAGCCAATGGTGACAGAATAGCTATGGGTCTAAAGTCTGACAGTTCGAAGGAGTTGCCTCCTTTATGGAGTGGTATTACATAAGATATTTTCCAAATGGAGGAGATAGTGGCTTCAGATAAAATTCGGTTGATTATGATGGAGATGGGGTATGCTACGGCATCTGCTGCTTTTTGCAGATACTCTGGTGGGAGGAGATCAGCTGCTAGAGTAGCTGGTTTTAATTTCTTAGAGATCTGATACATGATGTAGAAACAGGCTGAAAGCTAAAGGAGAGTGGGTTACTGGCTGTGGCAGAATTTGGGTTGGAGCAGCTGGGTGCCAGTTGGCTGGCTAGGGACTGGATAGTCTCTGTGAAGAAACTACTGAAGGCATTTGCAATATCCTCTGGGGATTTATGGTTGGAAGCTGACTGGGTAGGAGTGGAGGACTGTCCTGGGTGAAGAAGTTGGTTTGTTTCTGCCCAAAACATTTGAGGTTTGTTGTGATGTTTTTGTTGAATATGGTAGAAGTTTTTTTTTTTTGTCTAGTATAATAGACTTTGTGCGATTCCTTAGCTGTCGGTATCTGAGTTTATCTAGTGGGTCTTTTGTGGCACGCCATTTTTGTCCCATGCCTTATTTCTAGCAATGATTTTAAATTTGGTCTCTTGAGAGCCACGGAGGAGTTTTTGTTCATTTTAACACAAACAGATTTACAAATACATTTTTTCAACAAACATCTGTACAAATCAGTTTGATATACAATTCTTTGCAAAATTCCAGCTAGCTGTGCTGGCTGGCATACTTTATACATCCACTACCCTACTTTTCCCTGGCATAGCTGGAAATACCTCAGATCATCACAAAAGCCTCATCTGCAAAGCCATGGAATATACTACAACTGACCTCAAATTGTGATATCAAGAATCTTGTTAGACATGAGCCATAATAGTTTGGTTTGCAGGAAAAACAGATCCTGCCTATTCAATCTGGTAAATTTCTTCAAAAAAGGTTTAAGGCTGTAGATGGCCATGCAGTGCCCTTGGTGTATCTTTACCTAGCTATTGGCCTTTGGCACTATTCCCTATGCTGGCAGCATACAAAAGCTAAAAACAGACCCATATGTGGAAAGATGGATAGCAAATTGGGTGAAGGAGAACTCACACAGTTAAAGTTGCAGAAAGTATGAAAGTGTCCCGTGGTGGTGTCCCTTGGGTCTTGGTGCTGGCACATCTCTTTTTTTGCTATTTAATTTTCAGAGCTCCAATTAGAGAGCCAACACCACTGGCTAACAAGGTTTGCAGATTGGAAACTAGGGATTTAAGTCACCCTATACACCCAAGCCCTTCAGGATGAACTCTCCCTAGTAAACTCTTCTGTACTAAAAATGGACTCAAACTTAAAACTGTAGTATCACATTTGGTATACCTCCTCTCATACTGTCACCAGGAATCCCAAACACCTGGCCTCCTGGCATCAAGCAGCCATCAAAACCTTCATAATTCTAAGTGGGAGAAGCTACTACAGTACATTCACAGCTGCGCTGGATATCCTTTTACTTGTGGAGAATGAGGCCCTTAGCTGTGTGTTCCAGTCCTCTTGGTCTATTGAGTTTGAGACCCCCAGTCTAGACAACACACTTCTACAAAATGACAGTGTAGCTGGGGTGTAGGTACTTGGGACTGACAGCTCCTTCTCTTTTGACCATTATGTAACAGTTGCCAGGAAATCCTTTTATTTAGCCCAACAAATTGCTAATGGAATATCAAGACCTAAAGAGATAATCACTTCAATATACTCTGCACTGATCAGGTCAATTGCAGAAAACAATGCCCCTTTGGGATGTGTTTCACTACACAGACAAAAGCTTCCCAACCAAAAAGATCACCGGCCTGAAGTCCCTTACCTACCAATGGATACTTAAGCTTAATTCCTTTATTCAGTGTCTCAGACTTGAGGGGAGCTCTCGGTTTTGCTTATGTCATTAGAGATCACATGGTCCTGGACCTCCTGTTTCTTCACATGTCCAATACCTCGACCAGTATTAGAACCAGGAACCTAAATCTTTACCGATGGATAAAATATGGTGGAGGGATAGTTTTATAACTCAGTGCTTCCTAGACCTCTGGAATAAACATCCCCTGCATGTTAAGCAGTGTAACTAACTTCCTTTAAACAACTGGATGACCGGATGGGCATCTACAAATTTACTCTAAAAGTGACTGGTATGGCCCTCCTGGAGAAAGGAAGTGCAACTGGTTGGGGGCGAGGGATGGTACTGGTGAGAATGGGTATGAGACTCAGTGGCTTTTAGAATATCTATAAATCTGTATCTTTGAGCACACTTGTCAGCAGACGGAAAAATTCGATCCACAGTAAAAAAAAAAATAAATAAATAAATAATGGTTGGCCTGGTTGATGGACTTCCATAACTGGCTCCTGCCCCTATCTCATTATGGGAAGGTGAATGTATAACAGGCAACAGAGAGAAAACACACAAAAAAATGCCACACATTTCTTTTTTTACCATTTTTATAGTCGCATCTCATACATATTTTCTATTCCGGACTTTCATGGCTCATTTTTAAATCATTCCTCATGTAACTTTATACCATTTACTTCCTCAAAGAGCTCTTAACTTTAACAAAGTTCATGTGCTCTACAGTCAGCCAATCATTTAAACATCGAATCTACTTTAAATAGCAATGCACCTCATGGCTTTTAATTTATACCATACGCATTTTATCTTGTATGATACAGGTGACTTTACATCCCCCAATACATACAAGTTTGGCTTTGCAAAAGGAATATCATGCATGTTCAAACAGGCAGAGTTCTCCAAAAGTGTTACTGAGGATACAAACTTCAGGGCATACAGTTCATATTGCCTATTTGGATCTTGCCAAGGCCTTCCACACTATTCCCCATGCAGGGTTTATAGACCAACTCTACCAATCCATCACTGGCCCATACATAGATCACTGGACAGGTAATTATCTAATCTTAAATAAATGTGTTCTGCAAGACTGTGCATTTTCGCTGGACAAAAAATATCAACAGAGTCTCACATGGCTTTTGTCTGGACCCATTCCTCTTTCTAGTACACACCCTCCATCCCATCCTTCAAAATCATTCTGAAAGACTTCTTGGCCAAAAGCTGGCTCTGTTCCTGCTCAACACCAGGAAAAATATATCCCTAATTGTGAACAAATACCTGTTTGTACCTTATACCTCTCCTTACTCTCCCTTCTTCACTCATTTCCTTACTTCTATTGATTTCCCTCCCCTGGCTTCCTCTGTAAATTTACCATAAGCCTGCTTATGTGTTATACTTACCTTTAATTTCTGTATAAAATGACTAAAAGTTCTCTAATTTGTTCTTAACCAATTTTTTTTGTATTATGACTAATTTGGTATAATTATTTAAACAGATGTTTTTGTATGACATTTGAAGACTGTAAAAATTGATTTTAAAATGTTTTACAGCTTTTCTCCCCAGGCCATCAGATGAAAATGGGCTCCAACCCAGTCAGAATTTCATGGTAATCAAATGTCAATAAATAAATCTCTGACACGACTATGACTAACCAGGTTTAGGGATGACTGCAAACTAACATTGGTTAAATCCGATTTTGATACTCAAATACTCCAAGCGAGGGCTAGACTAAGATGTATGGTAGATTAATCACAGGCCTATTCTCAATGCTAAGAAATGCTGCACAGTTTCCTTTGCTAAATCAAACACTTGTGCTTGCCATACAGAGAACAGACCACTTAAGTCTGACAGTCATCAGGGACCCGGGTACCTATGTTGACAGCAGACTCCTTTGACCATGTCCCTGTACTGGTTAGAAATTCCTTCATAGTATCTCATTAATGTATAAAGTTGTTGTAATTCTACTTAATTCCTTCCTTATGAGGCATATCACTGAATAGAATTCCCCCATTCAGCATGCAACTCATAAAGCACCCAAGCCAACTCAGGAGAACTCAACATTTCCTCCCAAAAGAACTCAGTTCTCAGTACCATGATCTATACCGGTGGACTAAAAGCTTTGTCCCCCCACTCAGTGTTCTAGTCTCTGAAAGATTGATGAGTTTCATCTTAAATGCTATAAACAAACCCAGCACCCATTTAACTAGTTTCACCTAAAGAAAAACAGCAGCAAAGCAAATTCCCACTATAAAGTCTTACACCTATACTACACATCATCAAAATCAGATGGTAGACAGGTGCACATCCAACATATCCCTCATTTCTGGATCAGACTGCCCTTACCAATTAAATAGAGTACTTCCCTAACAACCTTAAAAGCAGTCTTGATGACTGGGTGGGTAATCACAAATTTTCATCTAGGTATACAAGAAAAATCTACTCTATGGAGGAACAATCTTCTAATAGTTCTGGGTGATGGAGCTGAACTTCTTGATTGCCTCCATGGCCATAGGCTTTATTAAGAAATTATGAACTTACTAATGAATCATGTAGCTTGCTAAATTTACAGTCTTTGCTCATTTCTTTAGTTTGGCAAAATCATCTATAAACTCTGCAAGAGACTGTGCCTTAGTGAAAAACAGTGTACATAAGAGCCCCCACTCCATGTCATGGTAACTGTGAAATTTGTCAAATCACTAAGATACTTTCTTACTCCCTCCCTTGAAATTCCAATATATTATAAACTTTAAATGCATTTTCCACAGAGACATGGAAAAACATATATTACACCTTTTGGGGCTTCTCAGATGCACTGCTCCCACTATAAACCAAATCTCTGGACCCATAACTTCCATTTCTGAGGCAAAATGTCCTGTAGAAAGAGACTTCTTGATGGTTATGGCTTCATCATATTCATAGGAAAGAAAATGACTAATTTGGAATTGCTTTCAACTTTTTGTATCATTTGATGCTCAAAATTTTAAACTTAAAATAAAAGCATAGTAAATATGCTACTTTAACTTCAATTCTAGGCATTTAATTACAAAAAATATAATAAATTCTTCTTAAAAACAAGCCTTGTGGCAGGCATGGTGTACACCTGACTGTACCCTCACATTCATGTCTCTGAATGCAATGCATATATATATATCACCATCATCCTACCTGCTATACAAAAGTAGTGCAAGTAAAAGCCAATTGATGGTGAGACATCATTCATTCATTCTAGAAACATGCTTTATTCCTTACAGCCCCTCACCACCCCCTGTAACAAGAGACACACTGCTAAAGCAGGGCCTACAATACCAGTCCCAGTGATATGAGTATTTGCTTTTGCGTGTTTCTACTATTGTGCATACACAGAACCCTATGAATACCAAAATCCAGAGCAAAGGAGAAAAGTGAACCAGTTCAACTGTAGCTCACTGTCAAATTTATTCAAAATAAGATGAAAAACATATGAGATCAAGCGCTTTCGCCTGGATCAGTACCAGGCTTTTTCAAGATGAGTTTGCACTCACAAAAACACAGATTTATATACTACAAGTAATAATATCACACAATCAAATGTGTTAACAGCTTAGTTGATAGGCAAATAAATTAATAGGCAAATACATTGTTAATTGGTAACCTAGTGCAAACAGAACTGAGCCATGCTCTTAAAAAATTGTAAGCCATGCAGTGATAAAAACACTTCTGTAGAACAATAAAATGTTAAAAAACATTAAGAAACATTAATGCATCATTAATCAATCCTAAAAATCTTTTTTTAAAAATCTGTTAAAGTGGGTAAATGAATAAATAGAACATATAAAATCACAGTGTGTGTTCAATACACTTTATGCAAAAAATGCCTACAAAAAGTGATGAAATTTTGTTGTATAAAATGGACTCTGCCATAAAAACTATAGTTTTATAAATTATAATTTTATAATTTATAATTTAGCCCTTCTTAATTTAAGGACACTAGCAATGCTGACACTGTCATTCAGGCCTGGGGGTTTTGTGGCCTTCAGTTTAAGTTGCCACAACAGCTCCTTATACTCAAGCTGGGCCTCCCAGTCCCCTCCTCTACTGTCCTGCAGAACTTGCTCTAAAACCATAAATCTCAACTGCATATTAGGACATGTGCCAAGATGTTTGTAGAAAGCATTAGTGTCCTTCTTTTTAGAAATTTCACATAAATGCTCGTAAATCCTTCTTCTAAGGGTTCTCTCGGTTTTACCCACATAGAAACTACAGCATTGTATACAAAAACCCAAATACACAACACCCTAACTACAGCACTAATGTTTTGCCTGTACTATTAAGTGTCTTATTCACCAGGAAGAAGGTCAGAGCGGACTATACTATCTCCTTCCTCTGAGACTTACAAGCCACCTTCAGCTGCTCAATCCCATCCCACCCTTGTCATCTGTCTCCTGCTGTGCCCAAATCAGATGAACCCAGATTGCCAGTGCGACAGTCAAAGCTCCAGCCTTCCCTACCATGATGCCTGCTATTATACATTCTTTAGCCAAGTTCCTGAATAATGCAGTTTACATTGCCTTGAATCTATACACATTTTTTTCTAGAAAATACAAGTTTACAGGTTTAACACCCAGGAAACTGACTCTATGGGTTCATTTTGGTATTATGAAGAGTGCACAATAGAATCCTTTTCCTTATTCCTGGTAGAGTATTAGATTTATTACTTGTCAATAAACAAGAAGAGATTGCTCTCTTTGGGTATACAAGACTCATTACTCAAATGGTTTCTTTACAAATTATGTGGTACAATCCTACGACACATGTTTAAGAGTCATTTCACTAATCCCAGACAATTGTCTACATAAAAGAAAAGTATCATGGTGAAAGGGAAAAAAAAAGAAGTTGGGGGAAAAAATCAGTTTAGAAAATCATTTTAAATGGACTTATTAAAATTGTTTACAGAGGTTCGTAATTTGAGATTTATTTTGTCTACTGGACTGCTATCCCTTTTAAAAGGGGCTTTTATTGCTAATCACCACCCAGAAAACTGACTGGTCCGAATAAAATATTCCCACATCGCTGACATCATCTTAGTTTTTTTTTTTCCAAGTCAGTAAGAAGCTGATTTTTTAAGATCTTCAAAGAGCACAAGACTATTAGCAAAATCAAATAAAGCTGTAAGTTACTCAGTCACATTGACAGCTGTTGACATGAAACCCCTACACCACTAGAGTTGCCACCTTTTCAAATGCTGAAAGTGGGACATTCTTTGTAGAAATCTGAGAGTTTGCAGGACAAAACATATCCACAGCTAGTGCAAAGGACAGAACTTCACTTTTGTGCCAAAATAAAAGCTTATTTTTGTAGCATTTGCATTGCTTATGCTTTTTCATATAATGTGTGTGTTTCAAATACAAAATAACTGTTTTATGCAACTATTTCCTTTGGGAAAAACCATGTACCCATGAACTACCACATAGGTGGCAGTACACTAAACACCGAAGGTGTGATGAGAGACTTAGGGACACAGGTGGACAGCGGTCTCACCTTCGGTAACCACATCGCCACAAGTTAGGAAATCCTTCTATGTGGCACACCTCATCACTAAGGGCTTTTCATCCAGAAAAAAGGAGGTCATTGTCCCACTGTACTCATTCCTCATTAGACCCATTATAGAGTACAATGCCCAGTTTTGGTATGTCCCTCACAAGACAATCTGCAAGAGCTGGAATGGCCGCAGAAATACCTCACTAAAAGAATCACAGGCCTAAATGAGATGCCTATGCTGACAGTCTAAAAAAAAAAAAAAACTCCAGCTATACTCTGTGGCATATCATCTACTCAGAGGTGATCTCTGCTTAACATACAGGGCCATGTCAAACCCTGAGCTGTTGGACATGCTCCACTTAAAGAAATCCCAATCCCTCAGAGCCACATGCTCCAGGGATCTAAACCTTGTCATCACAATGAACAAAATATGCTGGAGGGATATGGTTCTGAACCAGACACTCCCCATACTCTGGAATAGACTGCCCATACATGTCAAGCAGAGCGCCTCCTTGGCCCTCTTCAAAAGGAACCTTGACGATTGGATGGGACATAGGAAATTCACCCCGGGGATCACGTCAGTCCCCCTGCTAGACAGGAGTCCAGGGAAGTAAATATTGTAGGAAGAAATATCCAGGAAATTGTTACAGCTAGGCTTGTAGCTAGGCTCTAGGGCCAATAGCCTAGTACCAACCTACGAACCTATATTTTATCTTAAAATCTCAGGACATTTCCCATTTTTTAGTTGTTTTTGCCAGACAACTGCCCAAAGTGGAACTGTCCCTCGCCAAGAGGGACAGGTGGTAACCCTACATCACATAAAACTGTGGAATGGGGTTGATAACCATGGCAACTCATACCAAGGATAAAGTTATAACAAGCTGTGCATATCTTCTGACAGATATGCCTTCAACGAAGCATACACTATCATACGAACAGCAAAATATGACCCCACCCCCATCCATTAACTCTGGAAATCAGGGAAAGTTCATCTTTAGTACTGGATCCTGTCATGGGATTAAGACATCTGTGAGTTGCTGAAAAATGGCCCCATGATAATGAATTGATCACAATACAACTAAGGTCCTTCAAAAGAGGACAAGTTTAAACTCTGCTCCCAAGGCAGTCCACCATCCTGCCTTCCTTCTCAAAAGGAAGAGTAGCCAGCCCATATGGCTAATCATAAGAAATGTCAACAACCACTGGAATAGTGCACTCTTTCCTAATCAAATCTAGAGTCTTAAGATCCTAACCTTACCTTCCCTATGCTCAAATAAGTATCTGAACTGAAAGATCTGTTCAGCAACCCAAGAGTTTTGGAAGGAGCACAGCCCATAATAAGCTCACAAAATCTTATTATGGAAAAAATATTACTTTTTTTACACCTGTCATCACCCAAAGTGTAGGAGAAAGTCCCAAAAACAATGCTGTTGCAAGGAGATGAACACCATTACTAAACAGTAAACACTTTTGTCTTGCACCTTTTACATCTGCTTTCACATTAGAGCTGCTGCTGAACTGGAAGGGCCCCAGCTCAGAATCCAGATGGAGACCACTACTAATAAGCTGTTTAGATGAGACAAACAAATCTTCCTGCGTGTTTAATCGGAGGTCCAATTTATAACCCTATAGATGACACAGGAGTTTAATTACAGAGTTTGTCAATAATGCCAGTATGGGGAATTATATCAAAGGCTATAGCAAGGTCCAGATCTTAGGTGAGCAAACATTAAATTTATCAGATTCTTCAAGTGAAAGCTTAAGTTCTTTTTTAGCAGAAACATATATAAACATTACTATGAGTACTGAATTGAGTGAGACCATGGCTTAATTTTCCCAGTTCAGTGTTGCGAATAACAAAGATGTTACTTTTCTGTAGGAGAAACAAAGGTAGTGAACTCCTGTGAGTACCACAACAGGGTCAGCAAAGACAGAGAATATTAACTCTGCTGTATGCAGTTTTGCTTTAGTACATCTGATGAGTCAATGTCAGCATTAGTAGTGGCCTTATACATAGAAAACAGTACATTACCACCAAGGGATATAATGTTAAAGATGCACAGTGGAGCAGTGGATAGCACTGTCACCTCAAAGCAAGAGGTTCTCAGATTCAATTATCGGCTTGGGTACCCAATGTGTGGAGTCTGCATATCCTCCCTGTGCTCATGTAGGTTTTCTGTGGGTGTTCTGGTTTTCTCCCACATTCCAAAGACATGCAGAAGGTGGAGTGGACACACTAAAAATTGGCCACAGGTGTGTGTGTGTGTGTGTGTGTGTGTGTGTGTGTGTGTGTGTGTGTGTGTGTGTGTGTGTGTGTGTGTGTGTGTGTGTGATATGGAACAACTACAGCAGAGCTAGCCACCTTTAGGTGTGAAATGTGGCTCTAGATAATTTTAAGTGCTGAAAGGACACTCAGACCCCACGTGCAAAAATGGGAAAAGGGGGTTGCGGATGGATGGGTAATGTTCAAAGGTGAGAAATCGAAATTTTTGGGCTAATGTCTTTTAGATTTGGAAACAAAGAAATCACAAAGTGTGAGAAACAAAGTTAAACTTTATGGACCCAAACACTATGATATAAGCACAATTTACCTTCCAAACAGAGAGACATCAGGCAGAATCAAAAACATCTTTTGCTGTCAATAGTGTACGCTTAAATATTTATGAGATGAGAGTTATCAAACAAGTGAGAGTAGCTACAAAAGCTCCTTATGTAGCTAAACAGTAACAGTCATTTGTAGATGAAAATCAATGAAAAGTAAAATATTCAAGATTAGTGTGCTGAAAGGGACCAGTACAGGGTAGTCATTTGCTGTGCTCTGTAACTAAGCATGCTGTAACATGGACTTCTTAAAGAGCAGACTAATCTATGCTATCTACAGCACACAAGCTATAGCGCCAAGAGTTAAAGGAAACTGAGTGAGGATTTCAGAAGTTTGACTGAAATTACTATTTTATTTATTTGGCTTTATAAGGAGACTTCCAGATCTCTCAACTTTCCCTATTTTGTAGGGACACAACTATTTTCAGGCCCGATTTATCCCCTGCACACAATGTACATACGTTTATAGGCGAGTCATATTTGATTTCCCTCTTCACACAAATTTCTGAACCCCCATCACATGAGATTTTTGAAGCAGTCTAGGATACAGAAAATCATACTACATGACCAACATACTAGTGGCACCAATAATTTAAAGAGTACACATCTCATATCTTCTTTTTCAGAACCAAAATAAATGGCAGCATAGCAGAATTCTGTAATACAGTTCATAAAAGTCTACAGATATTACACAAGCACTGATGATCCGCTTATACTTTCACATAATTTTTGTCACGCACTAGTTTTTAAACTCGCTTTTGAGTAGTACCCCAGATTCCCACTGGAATCAGGAAGAATTGTGTGCTACTTGGCATTCAGATTTTATGCTAATTTTATGTGCACATTTTTGGCTGGATGTACCAACATTTCATAGAGCCTTTGTAATTATTTTCAATGTCTGGAGGTGGAGGTGTCTGCTAGCATCCTAGATAAGAGAAATAACTGCAAAATGCTGTTCATTGCAGTGGTAGTCCCCTGTTCCACCATACAAAAGGCTGAGGTTTTGGGGGACAATTGAAAACATTTTCAGCACAATTTTCTTTTGAAGTTTCAAGTCATTAACTAGCACATCAGCTTCTTCACCAAAAAGACCCCAAAATGAAACCAGTTATTAATCTATGCAATGACAATCACATTCTCAGTAGATGTCTAGATTTTAAATAAAGCCTGTTTCCCATTAATTACCACAAAATCTGTACATAAAAATGCATACAGATCACATTTATATGCATGTGGAAACATTTCAGAATAGTGTTTAAAACAGTGATGACTGACTTTCTTCCTCTTGCAACACAGTATTGGTCACATCACAGTGCTATACCACATCACCAGCTACAACATCAAACTTGCAGCCCTAACCTACAAACATATTTTCTTGGTCATAGCCTCATGTTGACAGTGTCGGCGGAGGTGGACTTGGAAATGGACTTCAAGATTACAGTTCACCCAGTGTAAAAATTGAAACAAAGAAAAAAAAGTAAAAGTTTTCAAGTCTGTAACATGCAGTTGCTGGCTAGTAATTACACTCTGGAGACCAGCAAAGATGAACTCTAGTGAAAGTCAATCCGAAAATAAGAAAAATCCTTGACTGGGAAGAATTATTTTACTGTTATTCTGAAAGAAGTTCAAGTTTCAGCTGAAGGAATACATACATTAAAACAGATTGGAAAAATAAAAGTTTTTAACTAGTTATTCAGATGAACTGATAAAAATGCAAAGGCAGAGACTTGACATTAAAAATAGACTGTTGGAGCATGAGGCTTCTCAAGAAGTTCTGAAAAAATAGTGGAGGCAGAATTCAGGGCACACAAGAACATGAGATTTTCATCTGTACCACAGAAAATTGAAGAGCAGACTGCATTAATTTTATGAAGCACAGATAAGCAACTGGACTGCTGTTCCACAGCGGAACTCAACTAAGAGGGCCCTGTGTATATTGTCTAAATCTGGACATGAGAAAGTACAACAGACTTACATTAGTTAAGATATAATCATACCAGCAGAGAGCTTCTCTTGATAAAATTATGGCAGAAGGGAAAAGTATTAAAAATTGGAGGAAGCAGAGTGTCTGTAGAAAATGATTATTCATTGTACTCCACGCAGAGAAGCACATTTATCCCAGCAATCAGGGAATTTCAAGAGACAGGTGGAATATTCAAGCTGCTTTATACGGCCTTCTTCAGATTATTTTTTCTTGAAGGATCAAACACATTTCTGGATACAAAACCATCTAAGGAGAAAATAAAAGATTAGCCAATATAAGGTAATCCAGCAAACAGTAAAGGACCCTCTCATTCTGGTGATTCAGCATAAAAGAAAGGACCCTCTCATTCTTCTGACAGGAACGAAGCCCACATTCAGACCCCTTCCACTGTCTCAAAGGAAAATTGAGAAATACAAAAAAAAAAAGGTAAGGATTTAACTAGAAGAATCAGGCGTACACCAAACAAACTAGAGACTGGTGTTAGGAGACAGAAATGATCAGGAAGAATTCGTTATTTATTTTATTTATTTAACATTTGTTAACCATGAAAGTCCAACTTGGAACAAAGCCAATTTTCAGCAGAGGCCCTGGGAGAAACACTGCAGACGAATAAAATTGTGAAATTAGTGAATAAATAGGAAACTACACAGCATCAAGGCCATTAGATATACAGACAGACATGTGAAATCTGGCTTTGTAAGAACCGGCTGATTCTGATTGTGTTAAACAAGTGGATGAACTATAAAACATATATAACCCAACATATATAACCCACTTCGTGTCTTTAATATTTAGGAGGACATTGAAGAGACTTGAGTAAAGCAGTTTGTGTTTTTACTGTTTTCTTTCAGGCAGTTTAACTCAGCACTGTAGCTGGCTCAACCAGTGCCCTTTGCCAGTCCCATAAACCAGTGTCCCACCACTCCCAGCACTTCATGTGAAGAGCAAAGAAATATGGAATTCTGCAAAACTCTACAGAACTTGCAGGATGCTTCCTGCAGATAGTACCCAACCTCCCCAACTCTTCCAGTGCAGACCAACCAGGTGGCCAGATACAGGACACCCCCCTCCCTCCCCCCACCCTAGACAGTCAGGTCCTGTTTCTCTACCCTGCCAGAAACCGTCCTTTACAGTAAAGTAAAAAAAAATAAAATAAAATAATTAAAAAATATATCTTTTAAACTGTAGGAAACTGAATGCTACAAATGTAGCAAACAGTTACTACGGTTTACATCCTGCACACAGCACTACAGTACTCATGTTTTAGTTTAAATTTTTTTTTTTTTTTTTTTTTACATTTAACTTTAGCAAACTGATACCTACAATTAGACCACACACTGAGCACTACAGTGCTCACATTTGAGTGCAAAAACAATACAAAAGCCAGTATTGCACTAGAGCGATAGGGATGATAGATGGCAGATCAGATCATGCCCTCTAACACTTTGCATCCAGGGTAACTGCCCCTTTCTTCCCACCCTAGCTATGCTACTGGTTTAACACCATTACATAATTTCACACATTGTACAATGACACATGTAAACATATGGTTATAAGAAAACAAACATCTTTTCTCATGCATTATATACATATGATTTCTTCCAATTTAACAATACATAGAGTGACCAATTCCTGCCTTCCCTGAAATTTCACTCCGTTTTCTGTATGCATTGTCACCATAAATTACATTTCATTTCCATGTAGTTTGCTACTCTCATTTCTAAAGATCCTGCTTCCAGTTCTTTTATCTCCTTGATTCTTCTTTCGGCTTTTCCCGGTTAGGGGTCGCCACAGCGGATCACCTGTCTGCTCATGATTGGCAGTGGAGTTTTACAGTGTCGAGTTGCCAGCCCGGCGCCCAACCTTCCACAGAAGGCACACACATGCACTCACACCTAGGGCCAATTTAGAGTGTCCAATCCACCTGCGGCATGTCTTTGGGATGTGGGAGGAAACTGGAGCACCCAAAGGAAACCCATGCGACCACAGGGAGGACATGCAGACTCCACACAGAAGGCACTCCAGCCGAGGATCGAACCGGAGAACCTCTTGCTGTGAGGCGACAATGCTAACCACTGCACCACCATGGCTGCCCTCTTATCTCCTTGATAACATTCAATAATACATTTATGGATGGTTTAGATTTTGATTTCCATTTTCTAATAATTGCATCTTTGGCAGCCAACAGCATTAAGCTTAGTAGGGCCTTACTGTCTGTAAGCAAAGTAGTTTTTAAAATCCCAGCTCTCAAGAATTACTTTTAGTTACAATTTTCTTCCAACATTTTTGTCAAAGAATAATGTATGGAATTGTTAGTCTGCCAACTTGTTGCATTCCCAAAAATCATACTCCCATGTACCCATCTCTTTCCCAACATACTTCCAACATGTGCTTTCTACCTGTGGAACAATTCTCCGAAGTCTACTTGGGGGGTAAAAGAAAAATTGTGCAAAGACTATGAAAAAATTCTAAAAACTTTCTAGATGCTGTTGCATACTTGGGAAGCCATACAAATATCTTAGCATTGCTCCTTTGCATATTGCCTTTCCATTCTCATTTCCCAGTTCTTTCCAACAGTCTGATTATTACACGTATGCATTAATTTATATGTCCTTCTCATTTTTCTTTTCTTAAACCACAACTTCTGGTTTAAACAACTTAAAACCTTAACTAGAGCTGGCCTTTCATTTAACACTTCCCTATCCCTTTCTCTTTGCCTATTCTCGGTTATCGATCCCTGGAAGGCAGTTTGCTTGGCTTCATCCTACTCTATGACTCTTCCTTCCCTAGTTATTTGCTCCCAATACTTTGGTTCCTTTGCTAATTTCCTCCAAAAATTCCATCTCTCATCTATTTTCTATGCCCCCACTTGCAGTCATCCCTATTCGATGAATCTCCTTTCTCCATTTCCATGTTGGCTTAGTTCTTATAATTTCTGCTACTTAATACAATATAGTTTGTCTTTTTTAATTTCTCCAAGTCTTTAGGTTTCTAATAGCACAACCCATTCCTAAGTCAAAGCATGATTAAAGTTCAAGAAATTAGTGTTTCAATCTGTGATATCAGTCAAAAGTGCTCTTCGCAGCACCTGCATTGTGCCCAGTACTGACTCATCCTGAAATTTGTACGTGATTACATGGATTGGTAACATATCTAAATACAACTGAAAATTCTTTTTTATAAGACCCATTGCTCCTACTACTATTGGAACTGTCTGGGTATCTTTCTTCCACATTGCTCTCATTTCTGTCTGCAGATCCTGATATTTGATAACTTTGTGTCTCTCTGTACGCAAGACACTGTAGTCACTGGGTGTGTTGATTTCAATTATCAATGCTACTCTTGCCTTCTTTTCTTGGACCACTATATCCGGTTTTCTAGCACCTATCTTTTGAACTGTTGGTAATGGGTGGTCCCATGTGATACAAACTTCATCTTTTATGATGCTTTGTGGCTCATGTTTCCAGTGTTTTTCAGCCACTTCAATAACAATGTTTGCAGTCGCCAGTGCAACAATCTTGCCACATTATTGCCATTCGTATGTCGCAACCAGCAACAAGGTGAGCAACTGTTTCCAATTTGGTTTTACAAAACCTACATTTGTCAGTTTCTCCCACATTTTCAATGGACTTTGTAAACCAGCGTGTACACAGCTCACTGTCTTGGGCTGCCAATATTAAACTTTCATCCCTTGGTTTGAATTTGCCTCTCCTTAACCATTCCTGGGTTCGTTCTGATCAACATGAGGTTCTTCCAGGAGTTTTCTATACTTGCAACTATATGTTTTTGCCACATTTCTTGCCTTCTCATCTGGTCCTTCACTTTATATTCTTTTTTTTTTTGGCACATTCAGTTGCTGCCTGATTTTTTATCTACTTTTGGTTTGATTTCCATTTCTGCTTGAGGCCGATATGTTTCTGCTAAATTAAGCAGAAAAGTCATCTTAGATTTATTCTCATGTTTCAAAACTTTCACTACATGTGGGTATTGTGAGGTCAGCAGGTATGTGTGGAGTCCCACAACTGCAGATCTACACATGTAATCAATTTCAAGGAGGCCCATCCCTCCTTTGGAACTGGGAATATATAACCTTGGTATACACTGATTTTTATAAATCGTTTAGTGAGCATGAAGCATCCTTCTTGTTTTCCTATCTAATCTATCAAACACGTTTTGGGGCCAGTCAATCCTTCCAAAACTGTAAGTTACGACAGGAACAGCAAACTAGTTTACAGCTTGGATTTTATTCCTAGATGCCAACATTGTTTTCAGAATTAAAGTCTTCTAAAGTATTCCTTACTAAGTTTTATTCGCATTTGTTCATGTTTTACTGTTGATCATTAATTCCCAAATATTTATACACTCCCTCTTGCTCAAGGTCTTTTATAGGACAGTCTTGTCCCAAACTTTTCCTGGTGCTGCAGTTTTCCTGCTTTAAAGGTTGCTTTTGCACACTTATCAAGGCCAAAATTACATTCTTATATCATCTGGAAATGTTTTGACAACCTGCAGCTGTACTTTCAGTTCCTCATCTGATGAGCTATACAGTTTTAAATCATTGACAAAGAGAAGATAAGTTGTTACGCTTTGTTGTCCCTTTTAGGAGCCAAATTGTAGCCATGGCCTAAGCTGTTAAGTAAACAGGTTAATGGCAAGGCAAGATAGCAACGGTGACAGTCTCGCCCTGGAATATCCCCCTTTTAATTTTTATCCCTGGAATAATAATCTGTCCTTTATCATGGCTTAATTGCAAAGAGGTCTGCCACTGTTTCATGATTACTGTAATGTAGTCAATCAGTGTAGGGTGTATCTTATACAATTTTAAGCACTCTTTATCCACGAATGTGGGATACTATCAAATGCTTTTTTTATAGTCAATCCATACCATACTTAAATTCTTCCCCTTTTTACAGTTCTCCAGTATAACTTTAACAAATGATCCTTTGTTCCATATGACTTTTTTTATTGCCCTTTTGTTCTACTTCCATAATTGAGTTTTCTTCTAAATGACTCTAAACTCTGTCAGCATCAATCCCATGTATAGTTTATAAGTTGTCAGAAGGCAGGTTTATTGGTCTATAATTTTTAGCGTAGCTTGCAGGTTTACCCTCAAGTAGGAGCATTGTTTTGCCCGTTAACTAGATTGGTGTCTATTCAGGGTGCGCATACAAATAGTTCTTAGTCATGGCTAAATCCTCATACAAAGATGTTAATACTTTTAACCAAAAGTTAGGTACTGCATCTGGGCCTGGGGTCTTCCAGTTGGGGGCTTTTCTTAACTTTGTTTCAATCTTCCTGGCTGTTACTTAATCCTATTTCATATCCTGCACCTTTAAACTTCTTATTCTGTCTTACTTTTACTACTTCTATCCATTTAGCATCTTTGTCATGTTCCACAGGATCTTCATAGATATTTCACCAAAATGTATCTACTTCCTCTTTTTTTGGCGGTCTTTCAATTCCTTTTACCTTATTTCACAATTCTCTATAAAGCTTTTTTAGGCCATCAATAAATTGCTTATTTTGTACTTTTCCTTTATATTTATCTGCGTCTCATTTAGGTTTTTTCCCTCTGTGCTGAAATTTTTAGTTTATTTGTGATAGTGCATGATAGATCCTGGTCTGTTCTAATATTGTGCACTGCTTTAATCACATCTATCTTTCTTAGTATTATTGTTGATCTATTCCCTCTTCTATAGTCTTCTAAGAGTGACTCTTCTCGTCTTAATTGCTTTATAGTTTTCTCTATTCGATACTTCCATGATGGTATTCGATTTTGCCCCTTCCTTTCCCTCACTACCCTGTGTTCTTGTGGTAGAACTTTATCAGTTATTAATTTAGCAGCACAGGATATATCCTGTTTACTTCTGTTATATCACATGGATCTCTATGGACAGTCCTAATTACTGCATTCATTTGTTTTATCAAACTTCTGACTTTTTGGGTTTTATTGACCTTTTGCAATCTATTTCTCTCATTGATCTTAATATATCTATCCATGTCTATTAAATCAAGAAACTCTTCTCTTAGCTCATTTTCTTCCCATTTCCTGTGGGCATTCTATAGAAAGTTCAATAGCATCTTCCTGTGGTCCTTTCTCTTCAGTTTCATCCTGTGACATCTGTTGCTGTGTCATATGGGAACTCACTGGCCTATCACTCCTCAACATTGCCTGCATCATAGGTTTCAGAGTTTCCTGTTCCTTTCCTTGTTGTCTTAGAAAAAAGAGAAAGCAGAACAAACCGCTGCTCACACTCGTATACGGCACAGAACTGTAAAACAATCCACAAGAGTATGCGATAATCCACAAAATTATATGAATACTGATTCGCCAACTAGAATCGTATTTAGAACATCACAAAAACATGAACGCTCACTGAAGCTTTAAAAAGTTTAAAGAGTTTAATCACCACATAAAACGTTAAGCGCTTTCACTCGTACACCACGAGCTTCCTCAGAACAAATTGAACATCCTGTCATTCATTTTTAAAAACATCAAATTGGCGCCAAATGCAAGGAGTTCCTTAAAGTGATATTGCTCATTCACTAATTTTGATAAGTTTAAGTAAAATATCTATGTAGTACGAATTCAACTATTATGTGCAAAAAATATTAAGCTAAAAATATATAAAATGTGAAGTTACATAACACTGTATGCAATTATTGACAATTTGTGTGCGTCTGAAACTTCACCATATATTAAATAGACCTAAAAAATATGTTAAAAAAAACCTATTTAACAATATATATAAAAAACTCATGTAGTTCCTTTGACATATGCTCATCCATATGACAAATAATTAATGCTGCTTGTAGTAAATATTACAACATATCAGCAATATAAACAGTGCAAATATGAAACAAAGAAAATGTAGAAAGTATAAAACAAATCACAACCCTACATTAACTTCTTAGCATCAATAATGGCTTAACAGTGATATAATCATTTATTCCAGGCCACGTCATAGCATCAGTGTGTATTTGCCACCAATATTCCCTATATGCCAGGGTATTTTTTATATTACCCCCTCTGGGATTTACCATAATTTTTTCTAAGATTGCAAACTTAAAAGAATGTTCAGTGCCTGCTGCACTGATATGTTTATATAAGGCATTTTTCACATCTTTGGTTCTAATGCTGTAAATATGTGAATAAATCCTTTTCCTAAATTGTCTCTCAGTCCTGCCTATGTAGTATGCAGGGCAAACATTGCACTTAGCTATGTAAACAATTAAACTAGTTTTACAATTACCTTGTGTAGGTCTGATTGTAGTGTTGTTAACATTTTCCAAAGAAAACATCTTTTCCTCACAAATAAATCTACATTGTCCGCATGCTCCACATTTATTAGTATGTTTCTCTTTCGTGGTTATTTGTGCGTAGCTGTTTTCTAATAAGTGTTTCAGGTTCTTCCCCATTTTGTAAACAAAATGTGGTTTAGTTCCCAAAATTTTTTGTGCATCATCGTCCATTAAAATAATTTGCCAATTGTTAGTTAGTACATTTTTTACTTGACATGAGAACGGGCCATATTGCACTATACATGCTCTCTTAAAATGTGTGTTATTCACTTTAATACTACTTTCTTCTATTCCTAATGTAGTCTCACTACCTACATATTTTAATCCTAAGAGAGGTGTATATTTTTTGTCCCCACTCCTTGAGAATATAAATTCCTGTGTCATACATCATACGTTCATCGTATCCCCTCTCTCTGAATAAACCTGTGATAAATTCCAACTCTACTTCAGTATCTTTCTTGTCAGATGTCATTCTTAAAGCCCTAATGACTTGTCCTTTGTAAATGTTGTATTTGAGTTTCTTATGATGATTACTGTTGTAGTCCAAATAAGAGTTGGAAAATGTGGTTTTCCTATTAATCTTAGATTTAAAATGTTCATCCTCTAAATAAACAAAGGTGTCTAAATACGCAACCCCATGTGTACTACATTCATAGGTGAATTTCAAAAAATCACTGGTATGATTCAGGTAGTCAACCAACTCAAGAAAGGAATGGGTATCACCTTTCCATTAAATATATATGTCGTCTAAGAAACGAGAGTAGTAGCTCATGTTCGCAAAATATGGGCTGCCAAAGATGAAATTCTCTTCCCAGTCCAGTAAGACCAAGTTGGCATATATGGGGGCGCAAGCCGCCCCCATAGCTACACCTCTGGTCTGCCTGAAGATCTCTCCCTCATAGTAAATGAAGTTGTATTCTAATACTAAACTGGTAAGCTCTACTAGAAGGGAAATTCTATCCCAAGACATCCCAGAGTGTTTTCTTAAACTGTTGGTCAAAGCCAGTAATCCTTGTTCCAATGGGATGCTTGAGAAGAGATCCACTACATCCACTGATGAAAATAAGATGTTATGTTTCTCAGTTGTAACAGGATAATTCTTTAAGAATTCCCAGGAATCCTTAGTCAGATGAGAAATTTTGGAATATATGGGTTTGAGTAGCTTGTCAATAACCTCCCCAATGCGAAATGTTTTCGATTTACTTCCTGAAATTATAGGACGAAATGGGGGGTTGGTAGTGTCTTTATGAGTTTTTGGAATGCCCACGATAGTGGCCATAACCGGATCTTTGACTAACATATAGTTATATATTTCCTCATTAATTCTGTTCTCAAATAAGTAGTCTTCCAAGAACATATCAATCCTTCTGTATGCTAAATTCACTTCGTTCAAAGAAGTGACGGTGTAATTCCCTGAGTTATGCAAGATGTTATGTATTATACTACTATAGGAAATGGCATCGTAGATAACCATCCCTCCACCTTTATCCGGTTTCATGATACGGATACTTTTATCACACCTCAACTCCCTTAGTAATGCATTTTCTTCATATGTAAGATTGTTTTGAATTTTAATCTTACTAACTTTCTTATTTAAAGCATACAAATCCCTTACAGACTTTTTTTCATAACTCTGAACACATAAATGGTTAGTAGGGACGTAGCAGCTTTTTTTCTTAAATGGATTAGGCTGCACAGTTGAATCCGTATTCTGCTGGAACTGCATAGCCAGATTTAATTTCCTAGTGAATAGTTTTAATTCACTAATATTATCTACGACATTGAATTTTGTCGTGGGTATAAATTTTAATCCTTTCGACAAAAGAGTAAAATGTGCAGTCACTAATTTTTTACTGCTGTAATTAAAAATCTTAAAATTATTAAATTCGTATACTGCACCATCCTGTGTTATACCCTGTGTAGTTGTCTCACTAGGAGTGTGAGTATCAAATGAGGTGGGATGGACTTCTGTGTTCTCTACAAATGTACTTAATACTTTTTCTTCCATCTCCCCCCTTGATTCCATTTTGCTGAATGTACCTTGCTTGGTATCTGAAAAAAATCCTCATCCTTTCTACCATTGCCTCTATGTGTAGAATTAACTTGCCTATAATACCCTTTTCCATCATATGTCTGTTCATTAACATTCCATTTCTCATTATGTACCTGTTCTTTAAAATTCCATTTGTATGCATTGTATGAGTCATACTGTTCCTTATCCCTACTTAATTTCTTATTTTTCTTTTCAACCTTATCCCTACTTAATTTCTTATTTTTCTTTTCAAAGGCCCTTTTTGCCCTATCATCGGCGATTTCAAACTGTTTGAAATATAAACTGTCCCATTCTGCAAAAGTCGAATCTTGTGTTATAGCTTGATTCATATTCTCTATGTCTTCGATACATTTACATAGTTTCTCATCATTGTACCTAATGAGTGTCTTCATGTATTCCAAACCAAATGTATCAAACAATGAGTTAAATTCAGTAGTAACTCTACGAGACAATTCTATCCCCATAGGGACCTTAAAGAATCTTAGACCCATAGGCACTATTTTAAGGGACAAACAATGGTTTAAATACGCATTGTCTAACTTAATCGCATTAATGGTGTTTAGTTTTTTACCAAAAGTAAAAATCTTTTCTTTTAATGTCCCTTTAACCGAATGACTTCTCTTATTAAAAGTCATTTCATTAGTTACATCAAAATTGCAGTCTCTGTCAACAAAGTCTTTTAAATTATAACCTTTATTGGCAGCCTTTTTGACTGCACCATTAGTATTAAGTCTTTCCGGTAAAGTTTTTATACCTGCATCTTTGCTGTCCTTGGCCGCAACCTGACCATAAGTTTTAATCATTTGGCTTGTTTTGGGATGTGTGCCGGTCCGCCTGGCCTCCTCCGTAATTCGCCCAAAAGAAAAATCAAAGGTAAAATCATTTAGTTCAGTAACATTAATGTCTCCCTTGCCTGTTGTATTGGAAAGATCGATCATTTCCCTTCTCTGTGTCCGACAAATCTGCCCATTCGGAACTCCTGGGGATGACGACGATAATATCTCCATACTGTTGGCAAGTACTTTGGAAATAGTTCCCATGTCGTTGTCTTTAGTGGTATAGAGGTTGTTGTGATCCCCTAGAATCCTAGTCGGTTCACGATGAAACAACTCCTCCCTAGTACTAAGTTCCATCAGCTTAGAAATCTCACCACGTAACGCTGACACCTCAGCACGTATGTCAGCTATTTCACTGCTACAGGTAGTGGGAGAATTGCTGCCAGGGCTACAAGCGTTATCCATAGTCAACTCCTGAACTCAGCGTTTGTTGTACACTTAGAAAAAAGAGAAAGCAGAACAAACCGCTGCTCACACTCGTATAAGGCACAGAACTGTAACAAACAATCCACAAGAGTATGCGATAATCCACAAAATGATATGTATACTGATTCGCCAACTAGAATCGTATTTAGAACATCACAAAAACATGAACGCTCACTGAAGCTTTAAAAAGTTTAAAGAGTTTAATCACCACATAAAACGTTAAGCGCTTTCACTCGTACACCACGAGCTTCCTCAGAACAAATTGAACATCCTGTCATTCATTTTTAAAAACATCAAATTGGCGCCAAATGCAAGGAGTTCCTTAAAGTGATATTGCTCATTCCTTGTTGTCTAGTTTCACATGAATGTTTATACTGGTTTCCTGTGGAAGGCTCCAAAACATCTTGATATAGCATCTGACCAGTTTGCTTCCTGTTCCACTGGTTTCCCCTTAATTTGGATATCCATTGCTGTATCCTGTTGTGGTGCTTTCTGCATTTGATTTTCTACACAGTCTTTCACTTTGCAAGTACTGCACAACTTCCATTTCTATAACTTCTCCATTACTAATCTCCTTTTCCTTTATCATCTTATTTTTTTGTACTGTAAAGTTTTCCATGCCCCGATTCCTTTGCCTGTGTTTCTCTTCAAATATCTTTGGTGCTGCTCTTTTTGTATTTGTAAGTTTAGTTAGTTACTTAATAAATATAATATGCTATATGTCCGTTTTTTTACTCCTTAAGGGTCTGCATATAAAATCCACCTTCCTCCCATCATTTCTTTCCACTATAATTGTAATCTTCTGCTTATGTACACAAGCCTTAACTGTATAGCTCTTAAGTATCCTCTCAAATCTGGTAATTCAAAACCACCCTGTAATGGGGGGGGGGGGGGACAACTTATCCTACATGACACTTGACTGAAAAAAATACTCTAAATTACCCGATACTGGAAGAAATATAAACGCAATATCACAAGTAACAGCCAAGTCAGCCACAAAATCTGGAGCATGCCACTCAATCCTTTAATTTGAAAGCTTGCAATAAAACTCTCAATAAGAACATTCACATTTGAACATTCAAGGTTAAGCTCTTTTGTCTATGAATAAAGACATCTTCAAAAGCATGAGTGAACCTTTAACGTACATCATTTAAAACTATGAATGAAGTCGACACACCTCCAAATATAGCCAATCAAAACCTGCCAGCTGTGACATCACAATAACCTAGCTTAAAGAGAAAACAACTTACACGGTTCTTCTCAAATCCTTCTTGTAGAACTGTAACAAAATAAAACTTCAAAACGTTATACATTTTTACAAAAAATTAATACAATAGTATTACAAAAGATGCAGCAGAAAAATTACATCCCTGTTAAAAAGGTAAACATTTGTTAAACTACTAGAGCCAGTTTTTTTAGTTCTCTAGAGATGGAAATTGCTTTATTCAGACCGGGGTAATTCATAGCATCCAGTCTGAATTGCCAGCACATCTCCTTGTGCAAAAGCCTATTTTCCCAGTCACCACCAAATGGGGAAGCCCTAATTTGTTCAAGAACAAAAAGCGTAAACTTAGTAAATTCTTTGGTGCAGGCATATGACATGACAGTGCAGCACTGTAGTGGGGTCAGCAATGCCACTGTAGATTGGTTCTCAAGACATAGCATTGCCACCCCTCCGTTTTTTTTTCCCCGAAGTGTCCGGAAATCAGTAGGGCACTCCGGTTCTTGCTCTGACTCTGGAAATTCAAAGCACTTCACCAGCACGTCTGTACACTAACGAAAAAAATGACATTGCCGTCTCAGTTGATTGACTGCTTGCTGCATCAAGAGGCTCATGCAGCAAGCAGCCAATCAACACTTAGATTTGCTAGTCAATGCCTGCAAAAGCCAGTGAAAATTAAGGCATAAAAAGCGGTGCTCTCAGCTGTGTGTTGCCTTTTTGTAAAAGGTGAGGTACTTTAAGGTCTGAAATTTCTTTTCTTTGCTGGTTCGGATTGTACGGCTGTTCGGGACATCTTCAGTGGATTGCCTGGTGTGGTCTTCTTGTGGCTGTGTCCTTGTCTGCTGTCTTCTTTTGCTGCTGCAGCCTGGAATCGGAAGGAAGGATTTGGGATACTCGGGAACCCTAGCCCTGCTGCTTGCTTGCTAGAGCCTGGAAGGGAAGAGAAGTGCTGTGGACCGGGTGGTGGTGTGTTTTTCCCATGCCTGCTGCTTGCTTGCTATGCCTTTGCAACTTGTGTTAGCTGCCTGTCCTGTTCTGGCTGAAAGATTGTTTAAGGAGCCCTGCTGCTGCTTTTCTGGGGGCAAGTGGAAATTTTTTAATATGGATGGATTGAAAGAGGTAGATTTTCAAAGCTTAGTGTGACAAGGGGAATGAGATACTGCCAGCACAGCTACTAGTGAATTTTGTAAATATTAAAAACTTATATTAATCCACTAGCTGTGCTGGCACTATCACATTCATTGATAGTGACACCAAATGATTTACATAAGATGTTTGTAACTGTATCTAGATGTTCAACATGTTGTGGTGATTATTAACTAGAACAATTTCTAGTTTGTAATCACCACATCTATCTTTATCTGTAGTTTCTAGGATACTGTCTGCAGACTGAGATATATAGCAAAGGTTGGTTTGGCTGTTTTTACTGCAGTTACTGTAATTTTTTATTTTTCATGTGGGTGTACTTTGATGTTACAGTGAATGTATACTGACTATGTGAGTTATATAGGGTTCTTGCTATGATTGTAGAACTATCATTTCTCTAGTTTGCCATCACTGCTATATTTACCTTGATCTGCATTTTCTAGGGTATACCAAGGCTTACTTTGACTGTTTTTACTGCAATGTTTTAAATCTTTCATGTGGTTTTGTACTTTGTTACAGTGAATATATGACGACTACATGATTTGTATAAGATGCTTGGACTGTAGAACAGTCTTTTCTAGTCTTGTCATCACCGTGATGTTTACCTTGACCAGTGTTTTTCTTTCTAGGGTGTCTATGTCTAGGGTGTACTGCCTACGGTATATAGCAAGGCTTAATGTAGCTTTTTGTCTAGGTTGTCATCACCGTTTACCTTCATCTGTGTTTTCTAGGGTATCCCATCTATACCAAGGCTTAGTTTGGCTGTTTTTACTGCAATGTTATTTTAAATCTTTCATGCGGTTTTGTACTTTATGTATCATATATTCCACTAACATCAATTTTTATAAGATGCTTGGACTGTAGAACCATCTTTTCTAGTCTGTCATCACTGGGATGTTTACCTTTACCCGTTTTTCTTTCTAGGTGTACTGTCTTGGGTATATAGCAAGGCTTAATGTAGCCAATTTTCTTTGGGACTGTCAATGTGAAATATTTCATGTGGTTTTGAGCTTGTTAGTGAATATATACTGGATATTTTCTTATTAAATATGTTTAAACGTTTTGTTGTGGTGTAGATATTTAAGTTTTAAGACTACTTGCATATTTATTTAGTGACACTCTAGGCCACTCTACCTTGGCATTAGTCAAACTACCAATGTTTAATATTACTATTGCACAGTAAGACTAAACACACTTTGTTAGGGCCTTAAAGTTGCTGATAAGGAGTAGGTGGCAATGATTACCCTGTAGTCTGGGGAAAAGGGGGGCATAGTTAGTAAACTTGTGCCAGCCTTTCCCATGTGTGTATAAATCGGACCTCAGTGTGTCTCAACTGCTTGAGCGGGGGCCCAGAGCACTGGCTGGACAAATAGGGTGCTGGAGGTCTTCATTTGGCCACTATGCTCAACTCTATAGCTGTGCCAGTGGGAGGTGGTGGTGGGGATCAGGAGTGGAAAAAGGGGGAGAAACCAGCCCCAAGTTGACTGGTCTCTGTGCTGTTAAGAGAAATTGCATTTAATATGGGGTGTTGCATCTGGAATACTGTGGGGCTACGTAATTAGTCTTTATCATGTCGGCCCATACGGTCTATTTTATCATTACGCAAGTTATTACTGTTGCAGCCAGAGGGTATTATGATTGCCGAGTTACATATTTCATCGTTATCATGTCAGCCCACACTGTCCTGTTTGCCTTTATGCAAGTTATTACGGTTGTAGCCAGAGGTTAGAGGATTGCCGAGCTACCATGTAATTTGTCTTTATCTTGCCAGTCCACAGTATGCCTGAACTTTCTTGCTGTGTTCAGACTCAGCTGGATAACTTTTGCATTGGGTTCTATATAACAGTAGAGGGTCTTAACTTGGTGCATTGCTGTAGTGTCTGACCCATGTGTTTTACACACAACTGAATGGCTTCTGTGCATATTCTGCTGTCACACCAGGTTCATGTGTAACAGCTGCAGAATGTCCCTCACACAGGAGTTGCTTCTGCCTTTCATTGCTTGACCTTCACTGTTAATTTTTCATGTGGAGTCTCCCATGTTTTTTTTTTCCTCATACCAACTTGGCATTACTAAAGTGTGAAAGTCTGGAGATTCACATGTGAATGTGATCAACTCTGGCTAGTGGCTACTGACTGACACAGGCCCCACCAGGCACTGGTGTTGGTCATAAGTGTTTTGATTTTGTATTAATAGCCGTTTCGGTTTATTGTAGTGTTGCTGAGCAAGGATCCTGCATGAATCATATTCAGGAAAAGGTCAATAGATCATCAAGAAGAGGCTGAAAGCGCGTCTCCTAAGAGGTTTTTCTGCAGTTATAATAAGGTGTGGGAGCAAAGCTACTCATGGGTGCGACCTGTTCCAAATGCAGATGCTATGGCAAAGTACACATCCTGTGGAACAGTTTTCACTGTAAAATGGGATGGGGAAAAGGCAATGAAAAGTCATCAGAAGTCAGACAAACATCAGCAAAGCCTTCAGCTCCAGAGGCAGAACCTTGTAATGACAAAGTTTATTCAGCCACGTAGTGCAACCAGTGAAGCTTCCAAAGTGACTGCAGCTGAAGTGGCAGCAGTCTATCATGGAGTGAAACACTATCACTCATGTATCCATAGATTGTGGAGGTAAGCTGGCACCGACAGTTTTCCCTGATTCTACTTTGGCTTCAAAATTCAGCTGTGGGAAGACAAAATCTGAGTATTGTCATGAATGTACTTGTACCTCCATTCAGAGGAGTTCCTTCTGCATGAACTTGGCAATTCCTATTTCTCAGTGGGATCAGATGCATCCAATAAATGAAACAGAAAAATGTTCCCTTTGGTTATTCAGTACTTTACTCACACCCATGTCACACAACAGAAACTCCTTGATTTCTACGAGGATCATAATGAAAGCTCTGAATGTATCTTTACTAGAATAAAGGACATCCTTTGTACATAAAGGACTCAAAGTACAAAACATTGTTAGCTATGCTGCAGACAATGCCTCAATCAATTATGGAAAGCACAGGTCTGTTTTTAAGTTTGAAATATGAGGTGCCTCACATCATTGCAGCAAACTATTTATGCCACGCAATACATAACTGTGCCAAGCATGCAAGCAAGTCCCTTGCAAAGTTTGATGTGCAGACTCTGGTTTTGAAAGTACATAGTGAGTTGTCAGCATCTGCTAAAAAAATGGCACTGTTGAAAGACTTCTATTCTTTCCTAGACCAGGACTTTAAGGAAATTATGCAGCATGTTGTAACAAGGTACCTGTCTTTGTTCCCAGCTGTGGCGAGGCTGGTAGAATGCTGGCCTGGTATTAAAAGTTATTTTATTAGTCAAGGGCCTGAGGACTGTCACCCCCTTATCTGGAAATTTGTGGAGGCCGATGAGGAAGGCATCAGTTGGGATGTCTCGGAGGCAGAGTGCTACATACATTTCATGCACTACATCCTGCAGGTATTCCACAAGTCTCTAACAAAACTTGAAAGTAACACACTCTCTGCTCCCAAATTGTACACAGTGATGAAAAGTTTTAAAGATGAGTTGCAGAGAAGGCTAGATGACCAGTTCTTTGGTGCTAAAGTTTCATCTGCCTTACAGCACTTTACTGTAAAAATCACAGAAGGTCCTACAGACCTGCTGTGCGACAGCTGCAGTAAAGCACTTTGTTCCCTACAGAAGTGGTTTGACTATGATAATAGGTCCTTTAAAGCTATGCAGGTTCTCAGCCTCCAACATCCTGCAACTTGGCCAGAACTGCATACAGTTGCAGACCTCTTCAAATTGGATGTGGACACTGAAGCACTTCACTCAGACTACTGCACTTTAAATGCTGCATTGCCAGCCCTGTTACAGATGACAGAGGCATCTGTAAGTGATCACTGGGTGACTTTTTAGTAAAGCTCCAGACTGCAAGCCACTTTACAGACTGGTGCAGTTTGCCCTTTCAACCCCCCCAGCAATAGCTTTGTGGAAAGGGTTTTTTTCACTTATGGGGAATGCGTGGACTGATACAAGAAATAGAATGCTTGTGTCTCTTGTGAAGGCAGAGTTGCAGGTCAAGCTAAACTTTAACATGAGTTGTTCACAATTTTATTCATTTGTGAAAAATAACCAGCCATTACTTGAGGCTGCTAGATCAAATGCCAAATATAGCTTCAAGTATAAGCAATGATTTCTAACAAAACTGTGAAGACACTTTAAACAGTTGTTTTTCTTTTACTATTGTGTGTGGTGAATCCTTAATATACTGCTTTGAATGAAATGGTGTTTCTAATATCTAAGTAATTGCATTTCCATTTTAGTACTATCTACATGTGATATTAGACTTGTACTGAAGGCTTAGTCTTCCCATGCTTGTGTGTGATGTACTGTTGTATGTAGTGAACCCTTGAATGAAGTATTGCTAAAGTTTTTTTTAATTTACTTTTGACTCGTTGCACATTTTTCTACTTAGTGGTAACTGTATGCGATATTAAAGACTTGTGCTGAAGGGTGCTAGAGTAAAGGGGCATGGTTATTAAAGGGGGCAGGTGTGGCTTGATTGTGCATGGGGCGGGGCTTGTCAGGAAATGGCACAATAGAAAGGTGGCAACCCTATCAAGACAGGGTATGGGTTAAAGGACAACTGCACAGACAGACTCAAAAAACATGTTTATTTTCATCATGGTTTGGTGTTTCCTACATTTTAACACCACTCTGGGACTATTTAGAGCTTTTTAGATATATTTATAAGCAATTTCTGACTGACCACATGGGGTCTGGCATCTTGAAATAATTCTGTTTAGTCTGCCTCTAAGTATCCCAGAATGCACTGTTTGTCTCCACAAAATTGCAACAGATCTACCATGTTTTCCCTAAAGCTCCTGTCAGTTCACTGATTTTACAGGCATTCACTGCTGTGTTACAGTCACCTACTTTTGGTTAAAATGTTATACTTTGTCAATGACTACTCCAAATACAAGCAGTGCAAATGCTACAGAACAGAATTGAAAAGTGCATTTTATTGCTCTTTCTTCTTAGAAATGCTAACTTGATTTCTTTTGTAAAGGCTGAAATCTAGTTTTTCAAGGCATCTCCCCTGTCCCTTCACAACTACCTTCCCTAGCTGTCAAAGAGCTAATTTGACCCATTATCTGCATGTGATTGACAGCTCACAGCAGGTGACCAGACTAATGTACTGTTTTCTTTTCAGCCTTTCCTTCCTTACAGTGGGAGATTTTTTTTGTTGCACTCCTGTCAAATTTAGAACCAAGCTCCATAGTACTGGGAATAATCACTGTTTTGCAAAGCATCAAACTCCCACTTATTCTTCCTTCCTGTTTTGTTAAATAGCTAACAAATTATGCACTATAAACACAAAATATTTCACAGACTTGCATGACAGCACCCACATGCTTTTTTAAGTGATAATTTAAGAAAATTACGGTATTGCATACTTCTTGTAATCCTGATGTACTGTTTTCGATTAATTGTGGCAGACATCTGCTTCATATGTAAAAACATGCAATTGATGTCTACACATGGTCATAGCAAATTTATACTCAGTTTTTGGAGCTGTTACTGTGCTTCTGCCTGTACTTTGTCACATATTGGTAGGGCTCTTCAGAAAAGTGAGATTATAGTTTGACATTTTTGCTAGGTTAAGAGTGGGCTAGGCAAGGCAGTTCTGACATCACAATGCGGGAGGTCCACTGGCTCTTTTATACAGCATGCAAATCAGATGGGGATTACATCACTTTGGGGGAGGAAACGTCCCCAGTAGCTAGAGCTCTGGCAGATGTGACATCATTTCAGAGCCAGCTAGAGGTTTTTCACCTTGGTTTTCAAAGTGAAAGTAAAACAGTACGGAAAGGTAGGAAGCCTAACAGGGAAAACAGTTGGGTGGATTAGTTTTTAAAGCTGCATGGATGATTTTTTGAGGCTGTATCAATGAACAGAGACAGCAGGTTGAGCAATCTGCTTTAATATCCTGTTTTTATCTTTCAGTGTTTTTCCAGTCTCATTTCTCTCAAGCAATGCTTCTCAGGGGTCACTTGAAAAAATAGCCTAAGTCTTCAAAGGGGGAGAGATGCAATGATGTGAGGTATTGCCAGCTATGTCAGGAGAAGCAGGGCAGTGGATATGTAACATATGCTAGCACAGCTAGCTGGAATTTTGTAAAGAATTATAGGTCATTTGTAATATCAAACTGATTTTTACAGAGGTTTGTGTTGAAAATGCATCAACAATGGTTCCTGCTGGACAGAAAAGAAATATACATGCATGCAGTAACTGATTAACTGCATGCATTGTAACTGTTGAAATTAATACATTATAACAGAGAATACTAGAAGAGAAGAGTTAAATCACAGCCCAGCTGCATCTAACTTTGAAAAATGTTCTGAAATGAAATTACTGGGCCTAGGCCATAAAGATGTTATCTCAGTTTTGAATGAAAGCAGACATGCAATGTCCATAAGAAATATGGCTTGATAGTCTCTGTAGGAAAACATAAGTGTTAAAAATTGTTTTACAGCTTCCAGATGCTGTAGTAAACTTTAGCAAAGATAGATATGTACTGTAACACATATGTGCCAAGTCCTGGCAGCTCCTAGTGAAGGGGGTAGTGTGGGAAACAGAATCAGATCACCAGATGTGATGTCATTTTGCAACAAACTCGGAAACAATATTTAGGTATTACAGAGAGAGGTCTCTCAGTGACTTAGCACTCTGTTTTTGAACGTGACAAGGAAGGACGCCTCACCTACTTCCTCTTGCCTTGCTGTAAGTAAGTTACCAGGGAATAGTAATTCTTTAGATCAGTCAGGAAAATATAGTGACATTAGTTAGGTAGTGTTTTTCTGTATCTGTGTGAATCTGTTCATCTGTGTTATTTTGAAACCCTGGCGTTTATTGCAAATAGATATTTAGTCTTTAAATGTTCTTTTTGTAAATTTATTATTAAATATATTAAATGTTTCATTGTGGATGGTTCTTTAGAGAAAGGTTTAAGCTTTGAAAGAACTTGTATCAGTTTGGTGATTATGTGGCCATTCCCGAAAGCCTTACTTCATTGGCCAAACACTATCATTTGCATTAATATTAAATTTCACTCCGTATAATTGGGTACCTCTGCAGGAGCCCTAGAGTAGCTGGCTTTGGAGTGTCTGGTGGCAGTGTAACTACCTTATAGTCTGGGCAGAAGGGGTATGGAGGGAAAGGGAAAACAAGCCCCCAATCTGTGTGTGCTCCGTGTGCTCTAAGGGACATTGTGCTTGATGCAGAGAACTGTATCTGGAACTACTGTGTGTATCCATTTTTGTTCCAAGTGAATGTCCCTCTCCAGTGTCAGTATTTCAGGCTCCTTGATTACTGGCCCAAACAGGAGACACCACAACCTCTACCAGTATTGAGAATTCAGGCTCCTTGATTACTGGCCCAAACAGGGGACATCATAACCTCTGCCTCTATTTCCTTACAATGTGACTAAGTAAGTCACTTAAGACAGTGCTTCCTGGTAATCTCTAAAGGTAGGCTTGTGCTAAGTAGGATTCTTTGTTAAACAAATTAAATAGTGAGAGAGATATGTTACAAAGTTATATCAATGAAGTATATATTTAATGCAATTATTTCAGGTTTAAAATAAAATATACATTTTGTTTGTTCATTATTCCCAGTGTCTAATGTATCAAAGGACTTCACATATTTAAACTTAAAAAAGGTGTTATCACTGGAATAACCTATGCCACGATACATAACATGGACTTTTTTTTTAATCAAAACAAAGATGCACTCGCACACAAACCCAAAGACAGAAGCCTTTTTATAAGCTCAATAATACCTTTCAGGAATGGCATTCTAAAGAAATAATAAAAAATAAATAAGTTATGTAGTTATCATAACATTCCATCTGAATTGTTGCTTTTCATCTGTCTCCAACCTGAGGGACTCGGATCCAGCACGGATCTGACTTGGCTGCACACTCCAGCATCAGTTCAAAACTCCAAGCTCCTTTCCTACCCATAATGCCCATCTAACTCCTCAACTCAGAGTTTGTTGCAGAACAGCAGCATCCTGACCTAGACAATATGCCTATAAACCTGGCACAACCCACAAAAAAAGCTAATCAAAGGGAAGACTAGCCAGGATAGAGGGGCTATAATTCTTCCATCAGGTCCACTACACAGCCCAAACAAGGCAGGGGGAAGGAGGGAGAGATGGCTGAAGACAAATGAAAAGCAACAACTCAGATGGAATGTTAGGGTAAGTACAGGACTTATTAATCTGAAGTTGCTTCATTTGATCTTCAACCTGAGGGACAGAGTCCCCAGCTACCCATAAACCCTTGGAGGTTCTCATGGATGGATGTTCCAGAGCATGGCTGAGCCAAAGGATGCCCTGCTCCTGGAAAGGAGGCCCAATTTATAATGGGAAATAAATGTGTGCAATGAAGCCCAGGTAGCCGCAGGGCAGATATCTATTGAAACCCTGGAACAAAAAGCCACAGCAGTAGCAACAGACCTTGTGGAATGCACCCAGAACGCGTCCGGACATGCCCTGGTGAAGACAAACCTTTGGCTCGATAGGAAAATGAAAAGCATTCAGAAATCCATCGATCAACAGTAACTTTACAAACAAGCTTTCCCAAGAAAGGTTTGGAAAGGGTAATAAAAAGTTAGTCCAACTTACGACAGGATTTTCTTCTGTGCAAATAGAAATGCAGCTGCCTGTGAACATCAAACAAGCGCAATTTGTACTCTTCCTTATTCTGGAAATTTGGAAAGAAAACTGGTAAATTAATGATCTGGTTAATATTAGATTCTGATGTCACCTTCGGTAGAAAAGATGGATTAGTCCACAGGGACACCCTATCTTTATGGAAGACCACATAAGGGGACTTGACAGATAAGGTTCGAATCTCAGAAACCCTCTTGGCTAAGGTAATTGCTATCAGAACAGCCAATTTCCATGACAAACTGCAAATCAACTGTGGCCACTGGATCGAAAGAAGAAGAAACAAAGGCCTGCAAAACAAAAGTAAGATGCCAAGAGGGTGTTGGGTCCTTAACTGGAAGCTTAAGGAGAAAGGTGCCTTTCCAAAAGGCCTTACAAAGTTTAGAAGAAGCCAATAAAGCTGAATTTTCACCCAAGTGAAAGTTAAAAATCACTACCAGTTGCTCCTAAACCATAGAGAAACTAGTGCCATGGTTAAAAATGTCTGCCAAAAATTCCAAAATGGCCGAAACTGGCACAGTGAAAGGATCCGGGTCATGTTGAGAGGCCCAGATTAAGAAACACTTCCATTTACTCGAATAAACTTTCCTTGTAGAAAATTTGTGGGCTGCTACCAAGATCTTATCAGGAGAAGACAGCCCAGGATTCCTAACTATCATGGGAAAGGGAGCAGCCAAGCTGTGAGCTTCAGGCTAAGTCTGGGTGAGAAATCATTGAGGGATGTGTGCTCAGATCCGGGACCAGATCTAGCGTCCAAGGAAGACACATTACATGAGACCACAGAGTGGGGAACCAAACTTGGTGAAGCCAAAAAGGGGCAAAGAGAATCATTGAGCTCCCCAGCCTTCGAGCTTTCTGAATGAACTTGGGAATTAGAGGAAGCAGAGGATACACATACAGTAGATCGGAAGGCCAAACATCAACTACAGCATCTCTGGGGGACTCCCCCTAAAGGGGGTTCAAGGCAAAATACTCTCGGCACTTCACGTTGGAAGGAGAGGCAAAGAGATTGCAGCAAAGCTGACCCCACTTTAGAAAGATCTTTTCTGCTACTGAAGGATTCAGAGACCATAAGCCATCAGAATAGACCTGCTGAGCCTGTCTACCAATATGTTGGACTTCCCCAGAATATGCATTGCTACAAGAAAATGGCCAGTGGAGATAACCCACTCCCACAATTTCATGGGTTCATGACAAAGGGGACAAGATCAAGCTCCCCCCCCCCGTTTCCCAATATACCAGAGTACTGACATATTGCCAGTCTGTATGGCAATAGTCCCCTGAGAAAGAAAGGCATGCAGAGCTTGCAATGCCAAAAAGCACCCCCTCATCTCCAGGTCATTGATATGCAGATTGGTCTCCAAAGAGGACCATGTGCCTAGGACCATCCTTCCCATGCAATGCCCCCCCACTGAGGGGGGGGGGGTGTCCATGGTCACTGTGATTGATGGGGAGGGAAGAACAAATGGACGACCCTAAATGAGATCCAGGGATTGGAGCCATCAAAGAAGGGAGTCCTTGCACATATGGGATAGTCGAACAGGATGTGAAAGGGAAGGTCTATTAAAGACCATTGAACAACTAAGGTCCATTGTAGAACTCTCATATAAAGATGTGCATTTGGGACACGAGTGATCGTGGCTGCCAAAGCCTGCCATGGACCCCAACGTCTGAAGAACAAAGTCCGCCGGAGGGGTTGGCTAGGAGAATGTAAAGCACATGAAGACAGAGTAATAACAGTCTGTCTTGGTGGTAGAAATGCCCTGCCCTGGGTAGTGTCCAACTGAACACCTAGGAAATCTAGTACCTGCATTGGTACCAGCTGAGACTTGTTAAGGTTTATGGTTATGTCCAGGTACTGAGCAATCTGAAGGCGATGATCCTTGGCTTGAATCAGTCAATGCCTGGAGGGAGCAGAGAGGAGCCAAATCATACAGGTAGGGGAAGACTGCAGCCACAGGTTAGCCACCACTACCCACTACTGCCATCACTTTGGTGAACACCTGGGGGGGGGGGGGGCAGTGGTGAGCCCAAAGGGGAGCGCTCTGAACTGAAAGTGATTTTCTCCCACGTGGAAGAACCTCCAAGAGTGCCTGTTCATCTTGATATGGTAGTACATGTCCTGGAGGTCCACAAAGAACATCAACAGGGTATCTCCAGGAAGGGCAGAATGGATTGAAAGGTGACCATCTTGAATTTAGTCTTTGCAACCAACAGGTTCAGAGTTGAAAGATCCAGAATGGGTCTTAAGTCCCCCTTTTTCTTTGGTACCAGAAAAAACCTGGAATAAATGGCCGATCCGGACTGGTCTTGGGCGGCAAGCTGGATGACTCAATTTGCAAGCAGCCTGGTAATTTCTGCAGCTGCCTCCTCCCACTGACTGAGTGCCACGTCTAAGAGGTGTTTGGAGGGGAGGGGGGACAGGAGGATGGAGAAAGGGAACTGAGTAACCTCTAGATATGATCTGCAGAGCCCAATGATCATTAGTAATCTACTCCCAGGCCATTAGGGGCAGAGATGGTCTTTCCCTGACTGCCTCCAGAGACAAGAAGTTGGGCAACCCCTCAGGGTTGCTGATAAAGTCTGTCTGGGAAGGAATCCAGAGACCCTTGGCTCTTCAGACCCCTTCTGCCATGAGGGTGGTGTCTATTGTTATCCCCCTCTGCCTCTAGGGGAAGGCGAATCCTGAGAGTCTTGAAAAGAACCTTTAGACTTCTGAAACCACATCTTCTTAACCTCATGCTGATCCCTAGAGAAGGATTATTGTGAGGTGGAGAAACAAATTCAGACGGCAAAGTCTTTCCTTCCTTCTCGCTCTGGACTAAAAGTATCACAAACCATTTTCAAAACAAGGTGGAACCATCATAGGGAATGTTTGTGTAAGACTCCTTGAAGGGCTCTGAAAAAGTACAAAGCTAGAGCCAGGCCATGCATGTTTCAGCAACCCTAGAAGCACCCTCAGTAGCATGTGATAGGAGCCTCATGGCTGTATTACAGACGGAAGTGAGAGTGGCCATGCGGGAGGAAAAAAAGCTTCTCTGCCAATATGGACCTGGAGCAAACTCAGTGACCTTTCTGACCAGGTCCCTCTGCAGTCCGATTACATGTGCCAGATAATTCAGTGCCTGCAAGGCAAAGGTGGCTGAAACATAGGTCCGCTTCCCAAAGCGATCCATTGCCCGAGTCTCCCTTGTCTGGAGGATGGACTGAAGAAGCTCTCCTGTGAGAGTTCTTTTTTGGTTGTCACAGCAACCACCATGGCATCGACTGGGGACCCTTTGGACCAGTGTTGTCTATCTGAAGGAGCATTAAGTACCTTAACCGGGTGCCTGGGGATAGGTTTAACCGTATCCGGTTCCTTCCATGCCTTAGATGAGATTAGATCCACTAGGGGATCTGCGGGAGGAGACACCCAGGAGGTAGAGGGGTCCTGTGCCAAATGTCACCAGGAATACTGACTCATCCGAGTTGGGCTTCTGGGTAGACCACCCACCGCATTGCTAAAGCATCTCCATGATGTCTTCAGAGGAGACATCCTCCAAGGGGGATCGAGGAGAACTCTCCCCTTCCTCCAAGTTGGTATCATCCGTGAGGGACTTCAGCAGGGAGTCCAAGTGCCTCCTCTTACAAGTAGGCTTCTGAGGGGACTCCGAGGAGGGGGGATTCAGGGGAGGACTCTGAAGCCTTGGGGAGTGACTGTGGGGAACTCCTGTGGCGACATGGCAACAGGCTGTCCCTGCAGGGGCAGGATGGCAGACTCTGGCCCAGAAACAAACGGGGATCTAGTTAAGGACTCAGAGGATGAAAATGTCAAAGGTCTCAAAGGAGCCAAGAGGACCCTCTCCACCACCTCACAGGGAGAAAGTGAGCAGATCCCCGAAGTCGGAATGGCTGAGGTCAGATCTGCTGCTCCCTGCGTTGTGGGGGGAGCCGGAGCAGATTCTTCTGCCACAGAGACTCCAAGAGGAGGGGATGACTCCAAATGTCTCAAAGTAGATGTCATCCCCTCTGATCCAATGCTGAGGCTATGGCTCCAAGAACATTGGAGCTGAACCACTCAGGGCAACAGTCGGCACTGAGGTACCAGGGACCATCAGTGCTGATCCCTCGACACAGGTGAACCTTGGATCCAATGACTCCAAAACCGGGAGTTGGATTGGAGAAGGAGCAATAGGGAGAAAGGTGGACTACATGCCCCCTGCCCTAGAGCGGGGTGGGGCAGGCAAGACTCCCAACTGGATCTGGGTCTGAATGAACTTCTACATCATTCTGTCCATCTCAGCTTTGGACAGGCTCCAAGAGGACCAGATAGAAGACTGTGCCAACCAAGGTCTGCAGTGGAACCGGGGAAAGCGGAGTGTAGAGACCAAGCCCAGGGGATCTCAGGCTCTGGCGAAAAGCCAAGTGACTGGAGCTGAGGGGAGCTCCGGCTCGGATCCTGGCGGGACTTGGCCAAGGGGTTCGACTGAGAAAGAGCAATTTGGGGACCTCTTCCTTGGCCGATCCCGATCCGTGTATCAGGCCTTTTCATCCCTGGACTTCTTGGTTGGCGATTGAGTCCCAGAAGCCAGGGTGGAGGAAGAAGCAGCAGAGACCTCTGTTGGAGGAAGTCATTCAGGATGAGTTTGTTCCTCCTGTCAATCAACAAGATGGGGTTGAAGCCTGCGCAGATTGAGCAGGAGGAATCTAGATGGGGGACACCCAAATCAGCCCATGCACAGAGTGTGGGCATCAAACGGGGGAGCTTATGCCCATACTCTGCGTACTTCCTGAAGCGAGGCTTGGGGGTATCAGCCATGGCCAGGAGGAACACGTACTCTGTAGAGATAGACCAAAAAGTGGACAGAAAGTTTTTTTTTTAACCAATACCCGAACACAAAGAAATAGGGTAGGATCACAAAAGATAAAGACGGGTTAAGAGGAGAGGAAATAGAGCAAAGAGAACCTAAAAATACAACTTAATAAAAGTGGAGCTTGGAGCTGAAGGATACAAGCTGCTGCTCAAACCAGCAGCAAATGAGATCTAGGGGAGGAGTGAGATAGCGGCATTATGGGTATGGGAGGAGTTTGGATCTGTTGCTGGAGTATGCAGCCAAGTTGGATCGGTGCCAGATCAGAGTCCCTCAGGCTGAAGATCAAATGAAAACAACTTCAGATCTTGGTTTTCACCAGGACTCACCATAGCCTTGGGTAGTCTTTATTTCCCTAAAATGCCCATCATCCCAGGCATTATTCATTTACTGCCCACAGATTCCCTCAAGTAAACATTTATATACAATATACACGTGTGTGTGTGCATGCATGTGTTTTAAAAGGTCAAATCTTCCCATCTTCAACAAACATTCCAAGTAGGAATTATGCTCAAAACACACAGAAAAGAAAAAAAGTTATGCACTCACCATAACGTTCCATCTGAGAAGTTGTACTTCATTTGTCTTCAAGCTTTGGGCTCCGGATCTTACATGGATCCGACACAACCACATAGCTAGCATCTTTGATCGTGCTCTCACCTCCTCCCCTTTACTCATAATGCCCAGTCTCCTTCCTCCCTTCAGATCAAGTCTGCTGCTGACAAACGCATACCCAACCCAACAAGGTCTTACCACTGCTGTCTTAATTTTCCTAAGCCAAAGAACCTAAGGAACACTTCCTTACACATGGTCAGAAAAATAGTGACAAGGCAGGAGGAAGGAAGGAGGGAGGGATGGCTGAAGACAAATGAAGCACAACTACTCAGATGGAATGTTATGGTGAGTACATAACTTCCTTTATCTGAAGTAGTTTACTTCATTTGATCTTCAACCACTGGGACAGAGTCCCCAGCTACTTACACCTGGGAGGCTCTCATGGGAGGATATTCCAAAACATGGTGGAGCCAAAAGAAGCCCTACATCTGAAAATGATGGTCAACTTGTAGTGGGAAATGAATGTAGGAGATGAGGACCACGTGATGGGAGACCAAATATCATCTAGAGAGACCCTGGACCAGAATGCCGCCTTGTTAGCCATAGACCTGGTAGAGTGCACTTTTACCTGACATGGCAGAGAGGCCTCTAGCTAAATAAGCCCTGGTAATGCATTGGGTTATCCATCAGGCAATCGTAACCTTAGAAATTGGCTTGCCCAAAAAAGGCTTATAATAAGAAACTAACAACTAGTCAGATTTTCTAAGAGATTTGGCCCTGTGTACATAGAAACGTAGTTGTCCATGTTCAGTTAAATGCAATTTATATTCTCCCTTGTTTTGGAAATTTGGAAAAGAGACTGGAGATTGATAGTTTGGTTTATGTTTGCTTCGGAAGCCACCTTTGGCAAAAAGGAAGAATTGGTGAGTAAGGAAACTCTATCCTTATGGAAGATCATGTAAAGCACTTTGATAGAGAGAGCTTGGAGTTCTGCCACCCTCTTAGCAGAAGTGATGGCTACCAAGAAAGCAGTCTTCCAGGATAGATAATGTAACTCAACTGTAGCTGCAGGTTCAAAAGGGGGCGAGACTAGAGCCTGGAGAACCAAAATAATGTCCCACGGAGGTGTTGGATCTTTCACCGGAGGACGTAGTAGAAAGGTACCCTTAAGGAAAGTCTTGCAGAGCTTAGAAGACCCTAAGGAAGTAACCCTGCCCCCTATGTGAAAAGCAGAAGTAGCGGCCAGCTGCACTTTTATAGTGGACAAACTGGCGCCCTGTTGAACAAGACCCACTAAAAAATCTAACGCTGCAGAAACTGGAGCTGTAAAGGGGTCTAAGGCCCATTGGGAAGCCCAGAAAAAAAATGCTTCCATTTGCTATGGTAGACTCTTCTGGTTAATGACTTATGAGACGCAACCACAATCTCCTTAAAAGAGGAAGATAAACCGGAGTCCTGAAAATCATGGGAACTCGACCAGCAAAGCAGTGAGCTTCAGACTGACCAGGTCTGGATGTAGTATCCCTGAGGGATGAGAAATAAGATCTGGATCTAGAGTCCATGGTGGAACTACAGCATGAGACCATAGGGATGGGAACCAGACTTGGGTTCGTAGTTTAGTACTAAACTAACTGCCTTTGCGAGACATTTTAAGTCTAGCCAATTATCCCTTGTGAGACTCAAACCATGCACCTTATGTTTGTAAGGCAAGCACCTTTGCCATTAAGCCACCCTCCCAACAACTCCTTGGGGAGGCCAGAATGGGGCAATGAGGATGACTGTGCTCCCCAGCCTGCGAGCTTTCTGAAGGAACTTGGAGATCAAGAGCAGAGGATTATAGGCACACAGTAGACCGGGTGGCCAAGCATGAACCAGAGCTTCTCTGAAGGCTTCCCTCTAAGGGGGATTCAGAGTGAAGAACACTCTGCATTTCACGTTGGAAGGAGATGTGAAGAGATCGCAGCAAGAGATGACCCTACCTGAGGAAGATCTGCTCTGCCACTGAAGGGTTCAGAGACCACTCGTAAGGCATCAGAATAGACCTGCTGAGCCTGTCCGCCAGGATGTTGGCCCGACCCGGAATGCGAGTTGCTACCAGAAAACAACCGGTGGAGATCGCCCACTCCCACATTCTCATGGCTTCCCGACAAAGGGGGTAGGATCTGGTTCCCATTTGTTGATGTACCAGACTACTGACATGTCCATCTGGATGGCAATCATCCCTAGAAGATGATGAAGAAGAGCTTGCAATGCTGGAAGCACCACCCTCACACCTCTAGTACACTGATGCACAGATTGCTCTCTAGTATGGACCATGTGCCTTGGACCGTCCTTCCCGAGCAATGCCCCCCCCCCACCCGAGCTGAGAGGAGTCTGTGGTCACCATGGTTTTGGGCAAAGGTAGAAGAAAGAGACGACCTTTCATCAGATCCAGTGGACTAAATTCACCATCGAAGGGAGTCCCTGCACACCCGGGATTATTCATACAGAATAAGACGAGGGTTGATCTAGAAAAGACCATTGGACCGCAACAGCCTACTGTAGAATCCGCATGTGAAGGTGGCAACAGTTGGATCATAGCTGCCATAGATCCCAAGGCCCTGAGAACTGATTCTGCCACTGGAATATCTGTAAGAAAAACCTGTAACACATGTACCTTCAGATTGTGTATTCTCTCTGGAGTAAGAAAGACCTGCGTTTGAATTGTATCCAACCGAGCTCCGATGAAGTCCAGGCTCTGAACCGGAGTCTGTGCTGATTTGGAGAGACTGATGGTAATGCCTAAGTTTTTGGCTAATAGTAGAAGAGAGTCCCTGGCTTGGCATAGTAGATGCTTGGTAGGGGCAGCAAAGAGCCAGTCGTCCAGGTACGGAAAAACCCGAACACCCTGGAGCCTCAGGTGAGCCGCTACTACTGCAATCACTTTGGTGAACACCCTGGGGGTGGTGGTAAGACCAAAGGGGAGAGCTCTGAATTGAAAGTGATTGGTTCCTAGCCGTAAGCGGAAAAATCTCCTGGAATGTCTGTCCATTTTGATATGGTAGTAAGCATCTTGGAGGTCGATCGAGCACATCCAGTTGTTCATCTGCAAATAGGGCAGGACAGAAAGAAGAGAGTGACCATCTGAAATTTTGTCTTGGTTACTGCCAGGTTCAGGGTGGAAAGATCCAAGATGAGCCTTAGGTCTCCTATCTTCATTAGTACTAAAAAGAACCTGGAATAAAAACCCCATCAGGACTGGTCTGGGGGACCCTTTGAATGACTCGTTTGCTTAGCAGCTTGTCTATTTCTAAAGCTGCTGCCTTCCATTGAGTGGGTGGAACATCTGGGAGGTGTCTAGGAGGACAGGGCAGTTGGTTGAAGGGAAATGAATAGCCCCTGGATATAATCTGCAGCACCCAGTGGTCATTTGTAACTGACTCCTATGCCGCTGGGTGCAATGAAAGGCGACCCCCAACTGCCTCCAGAGAGGAGCAGTCGGGCAATCCTTCAGGGCTGCTGCCCGGGTCTGTCCGAGAAAGGTTCTAGAGACACAGTATTTTTCGTACCCCCCTCTGCCTCTGGGGGATGAGTTGTCCTGAGTGGCCTGGGAAAACACCCAAGACTTTTGGAACCACATCTTCTTCACCCCTTGCTGATTCCTGGAAGAGGATCTTTGGGGGGGGGGGTGAATCCTTATGGCAGACAGGGTCTTCCAGTCTTTATCACTCTGGACAAGTGTCTTTTTCACAGACTTCTCAAAGAGGGAAGAACAGTCATAAGGGGCATTGGTAAATGATGCCTTAAAGGGGTCAGAGAACTGACACAGCTGGAGCAAGGAATGATGCCTAATGGCGATACTTGAACCAGCAGCTCCCTCTGTGGCGTGGGAGAGAAGGTGCATGAACAGGTTAGAAATGGCTTTTAGAGTGGCCATTCGGGTGGAGAACGTGTTTGTCCTCCACCAACATTGACTCTGGGATCAGTTCAGTGACTTCCTTGACTAGATCACTCTGCAATCGAGTCAGGTGTGCTATATAGTTAACCAAAGTCACAAGGGGGAGGATAGTAGAGACTAGAGAAGAAAAACTTGAAATCAACTTATGTGACTTTATTCGCCCAGAAAAACAAACACTCACCATGCTGCCAAGAGCTCGGACCACGTTGCTGGCTTTATCAATGGCAAATGAGATCTGAAGGGAGGAAGGAGACGTGGGCATTATGGGTAAAGGGGAGGAGCTGTGAGGTCGGATCAAAGATACTAGCTATGGGGCAGTGTTGGATCCATGCCGGATCCAAAGCCCAAAGGTTGAAGATCAAATGAAGTAAACTACTTCAGATCAATGTTTTGCAAAAGGATGGGGGGTTTTGCGCCTTGTACACACCAACTCAGAGATCACACTACAGTGAAGAAAGGTTAAATTCTCCACAATTTCTCACAAATCAAAAGCCAGTACAGATGGATTAAATGCATTTCAGTAGTCTGTACTGACTTTTTTAGTCTTCACCAAAAGCAGCATTCTATCAGCAGCCTTACACCCATAGGTTATATATAAATAAACACACACACAGCTAACATACACACACCTACATGCATTATATATTATGTGTGTGTATGTATATATATATATATATATATATATATATATATATATTTATACATACATACATACATACACACACACACACACACATATATACATACATATATATGTATATATACACACAAATACACACAGAGTGAGCCATACACATGTACATAAACACATGTATATGTATGTATATATGGGTGCTACTGAATCAATTGAATTTTCAGCATCAAATATTTTGAAGATGAACAGGGTAAAGACGAAGAGTTACTCCTGCTCTAGATTCCAAATTTTAGATTTCCTCCTTGTCTCAAACATATTCACCAAAAAATACAAGCATGCAAATTTAGAGAAATGAACATTATTTTAAAGTAACGCTATTAATGTAGCTTGAATGTGAAATGTAAAAGCGCACCATTTGATACATTTAAAAGGAGTTCAAAAAACAAAAAAAAAAAGAATAAAAAACACTTAATGTTAATTATCCCATGGAATATCATGAGAAATTATTAATGTACTATGAAAAATAATGTGCCTATCACTGCACAAAACTGAACAGTCTAGAATGGCAGACAAACCAGTAATGCATACAAAAATGACCTAAGCAAAACACATTAAGGGTGCACTGTACATTCCCTGGTACAGCTGGTTTCCTTCCAAAGCCCACAGCCTGAGACAGCACAATGCATGCCTTATGGGCATGTTACTGTCAAAAAGATTAGGCTGGTTGTCTTGTAATCCACGTGCAGCTAACACCAATTTAGTTCATTAAGTCCTCAAGCAAATGACCTCATGAAGAACATTGCAGAGACAGGCATTTCCTGTGCACACATTTTAAGACAGGAGGGGGACAGAAGTCATCCTAAACTTCCTTATCCTGGCAAACTTGTTCAAGGAAGTAAAGTCCTGAACTGACCTGAAAGACCATTTTTTTTTTTAAACAAAACACCTTAAATAAAACAGCCCTCCCTCTCACTGTGTCTCTGGGAGTGGTTCTTTGTGTGTGTAATGATACATCAATCTGGCATTAAACAGAGATGAGCATCAACAAAGTTTACAGGCAGTCTTGCATTTGTGGAAGGGAACTAAATGTCACCATACACCCAAAAAAAAGTAACAAGTTATTTGACCCCTTTTTCTCTGTTAACAAGGACACTCAGAATGACAAGATATCAATTAAAATGCAAACATGTCTTTTTGGTTTAATGCTGGCCGGATCTGAAACC
>NC_056731.1:1365877983-1365890483 GCF_019279795.1 Protopterus annectens
TTTAACCTTTTAAAATCTTAAAGAGATACCTACATGAATAACAGTACCAGCTGTCTAACTCATTGTCTTATCTGCAAAAAGGCAGCTCACAAACTGTACCAATAAATTGTGTATATGCGTATCCACAATCATTAAAAAATTGAATGAATTCAGCAATATCATTGTCAGTCAACACTAAACCCATGGGCATTTTAAAAAATCTCAAACCCTTAGGGACAATTTTCATGTTAATACATTTGTGCAAATAAGCATGGTCAGCCTTTAAACCATTTATACCTTTCAATTTTTTCCCCAATAAATAAATCATATCTTTTAGACTTCCCACAGTTTCTGTGTTGGTAATAACTTTGTCAGAATCCTTGTCATTTTATCGAAATTACAACTGGTAGTGAAAAATGTATTAAGTTGTGTGTCTTTATCTATTGTACGAACTCTTCCTGACTGGGCGTCAGGATGAGTTTGAGAAAAAACAGTACCTTTGTTGTGTTGCAAAGTGCTGGCGGTAACTGTAGAATAAGTTTTCAGTGGAAGTAATTGCTTTGGCTTAGCTCCAGTGCGTTTGGCCTCTTCGTCAACATCATTGATGGAAACATCGAAAGTAAAGTCAGTGATGTTTATTTTACTACTAAGTGGTTCAGTAATGTCCAAAGCATGATGTATTTCCTTAGGACATCGTCCAACTCCTGAGCTCTGTCCATTGGGAATGGAAAAACTGTCATCATCTTGATCGTTCTTTCTGCAATAAACAGCAGTGTCCCTTCTATCAAGATTGTTTGTGCAGCAAGCTGCAGTATTCCGCTCCTGTGTGTGAATATCTTGAGCAGATTTGCCATCACAAATATGGCCAGAGTTAACATCAGCTTTAAGGTCAACTTTATCATTGCTATTCAGCTCATTAGGTGAAACTATAGTAGTGCCTGTAGGCATGTTCTTGAACAGTTCAAACAGTCTGCTAATTTCACCTTTTAGTATAACAATTTCTTCACGAAGCCTTAAAAGGTCCTCCTCCTCTACAGTTAGTTTAGGGGAATTGACACCGGTAATATCGATAGCTCCACAAACGACTACTGAATGTAACAAGTACGACCAACTGATGTATGATTGCCACAAAATAACCAGTAAGTGTACGATCACCTCTGCATTTGTAAAAAATATGTTTATCCCACAATGGTAAAAACACGAACTATGTACACGGTTAAAACAATAAAAAGTTTAGCGCTTTCACCCACAACATAATGGGCTTCATCAGAACAAAATAGTTACTATGAATACGCCTTATATTTAAAAATTGGCGCCAAGTTAACATCTACTGTTAAGCTTTTAACCTTTTAAAATCTTAAAGTGATACCTACATGAATAATAGTACCAGCTGTCTAACTCATTCTGTCTTATCTGCGAAAAGGCAGCTCACAAACCGTACCAATAAATTGTGTATACGCGTATCCATATTATTTCCTTCAAACATATCTTGTGTGAAATCATAACCAAAATCAAAAACTTACATTATTCAACAACCATTAGATTGTATACATATAAATGTAAATACAATGAATATGTAATGAAAATACAATGAATCGTCCTTTCCATAATGCTTAGGACGCATATACAAATTAATGTTAATGCAAATATTTTGTTGAACTTCATGATAAAAAAATAAAAATAATGAATAATTCCTTACGTACACATACATATTGGTATGCGTCTGAAAGAAAGAATGTTTGCGCTAATTCAAAAGAATATACGACCAAGATAAAACTTAAAATGTACATACCTATAAAGTAATATTGAATCCACTTCTTATAGTCTAATATGCTGTGACTTGGTGGTCGCAGTTAGTATATAATGTTAATGGGAAAAGTATACTATTATGAATACTGTCAACATCTCATATAACCAAAAAAATCAAATGTAATTTAGTATGTATAATGTGCGTGTGTGTGTATATATATATATATATATATATATATTATATATATTATATATATTATACACACACACGACATATGAATTATACCTAAAATATATCTAAAATGTTAGTTCATCTCCAAAATGGGCATACATGAAATATGGTCATTGAGCCCGGGTGGTGTTGCCGCATCCAAATACAACTGCCACCAAACTTCCTTGAAACTTAATGTCTTGTGGTCACCCCCTCTGGGGTCCATTTTAATAGTATCTAAAATAGCAAATTTAAAGTTGTGTGTGTCACCCATCTTCTCAACATGTCTGAATAGGGCATTTGTAGGATCCTTCCTCCTAATATTATACATATGATTGTATATACGTTTCCTGAAGCACCTCTCAGTCTTGCCTATATAATAACTTGCACATTTACTGCACTTAGCCAAATAAACCACCATTTTTGTATTACAGTTTCCTTGTGTAAGTTCCTGTGTTGCCCATATCCTTACCTGGATAGGAGGAAGCTTCTCTGTTCACCAGTGAGAGTGGGGAGCTTTGAGCAGCCTATCTGTCCCTGGAGGAGTGGTCTCAGCCCCGAAACTAGTAGATTATTAGCCGTTTTGGACTAATTCCTAGCTCTTTCAAGTTCCCTGTCTTAAAACCCACTTTTGTGCTTGTGTCTGACTCAGCACAGCTCCTCGTGGTCCTGCAAAGTGGTACAAGTAGCAGAGAGATGAAAAAGAGTGACTTAACAGATAAAGTATTTTTTCTCTGCCTTTTCATTAGCAAATGCTTATTCTCGCCAAAAAGCGAGTTTCTAACTGCTCTACTACCTTTAAAAACTTGTTATTGCGTTTTTTTTACTGTACCTGCACTTTAAAAGTTGTTTTTGTGTTAATTTAACTGTTCAGGCTGCCCACTCAAGTGCGCTAGCCTGTGTAAAGCATTTACAGTGTTTTCCTGTTAATTTCTGCTACTGTTTCTGCAAACAAAGAACAAAAAATCCTTGTTTCCCACCTTTTCTGAGCTAGAATAGGCAGATTTCAGGTTTTGCTAAATTCTGGGCTTTGGTATAAGTTCCTATGTTGCCCATATCCTTACTTGGATAGCAGGAAGCTTCTCTGTTCACCAGTGAGAGTGGGAAGCTTTGAGCAGCCTATCTGTCCCTGGAGGAGTGGTCTCAGCCCAGAAACTAGTAGATTATTGTCCGTTTTGGGCTAATTCCTAGCTCTTTCAAGTTCCCTGCCTTAAAACCCGCTTTTGCGCATTTGTGTGATTTTGCGCATAGCGCAACATCTTGCAACGTAGTGCAGCTTCGTTTTAACAGTTTTAAACTTTTCCCGGCTCCACAAAGTCTGCTCTTCAAATTTTCCCTTATAACTACTTAAACTCTCAAGGAAAGCACTCTACTTTCCTCTTACTGTCCAGCACTTACTCTAGCTTCTCAGCAAATCTTTGGAACTACTCAAACTCTCCAGGAAAGCTCTCTACTGTGAAGCTAGGGCAAGTGCTGGACTGTAAGAGGAAAGTAAACGCAAATTAACTATACTTACCCCTTCATACAAACAGTAGTAATAGGCTCCAGATTCTCCCAGTAACCAATATTTAGAACTCTCCAGCCATGTCCAAAGCGCAGTTTCAGTCATACTCTCCAGTCCATCTGGTGAACCTGGGAATCTTGAGGCAATGTTACAATTGCCTCATGTACACAGACAACCCCCTATTCCTGCCATCAACCTCTAATGTATGCAAGAGATGCAACTATACAGCCAAACTGAAGGCTAAGCTCTCTCAACCCAAGACTGGTACCGCCAAGTCAGGAGAAGATAAGCACAAGCACCCCAAAACCAGTCACACAGACTAATCACACCTGAAAACATGACACATAAACCCACAAAGACATACTTGGAGGCTCTAAATAAAAACTTGGCAAAACAGCACAGACCTCCTAAGCAGACACACAAGTACTCACTACCCAACATTAACCATACACATACCCCACATAGACATTGTGTGCCACACAGTCCCAGCCCTTAAGGCCAAACGACACCCCTAATACACTAGTAATAAGTGACTCTGTCATCAGGCACACGGACGTCCCACTCACCAGAGTGAACAAGGAGAAGGTCACTAAGTTGCCTGTCAGGTGCCAGGATCCGCCACGTAACTCAAGCACTCAGGTCACTACACAGCAAGTACAAATATGACTCTGTCATTGTCCATGCTGGTGTAAACGACTTGAGACGTACTTCCCTGGACTTCATGAAAACAGACAGAGGACCTCTCTGATCATGTAGCCCAGGCCGGTATGACCCTGACCCTGAGTAGCATCCAGCCCTCACCTAGAATGATGCCACAGTATAGACACAAAATGACTGACTTCAACAATTGGCTAAGCTACTGGTGTCATTCAAAGGGGATCCAGTGTCGGTCAGCCTGGGACGACATGCTAGACAAGCCACGTTGCTTCGCCAGGGATGGCTTGCACCTGTCACCCCTGGGCTTTCGAATACTAGCCAAGGCTCTTGCCACCCCCATAGTGCCTTTTTTAGGCAAGGCCCAAAAGCCAAATCCACCTCCTTAGACAATACAAAAAATAAAAAACTAAGGGTAATGCTACTCAACGCCAGAAGTCTTAACCTAAAGATGCATGCACTCGAGGCACTCCTCAGTATGGAGCAAATCGATATCTGTGCAGTGACAGAAACCTGGTTCAAGGCTCTTGAGAGCACCCCAGCATTACCAGGATTCAACTCATATCATACTTTCCGGCCACAAAACTTGGGCAATGGCACCAAGGGAGGGGGTGTAGCCATCTTCATCAAGGACACCCACATCTCCATATTAGTGGAAATGCATGAAACATCGGAAACAATTCATGTGCAACTAACAGTGGGCAAAACTGCCTTCCAAATCATAGCCTGCTATAGATCACCCTCTCTGTCTCAAGACCCACACGCAGCCTTCCTGAGAACACTAGAGAATATGAAGATCCTACCAAACACCATAATATTGGGGGACTTAAACTACCCAAACATCGACTGGGTAAACTGCTAGAGTCCAAAATCATTTGCCCAACGGTTTTTAGAATTCATCAACTCAAACGCTATGGGACAACTAGTCACTGTTCCTACAAGAGGGGAAAATACATTAGACCTAGTCATTACAAACATAGGGGATCAATGTTCCTCACCGGAGGTAAATCCCTTGTTGGTGAGATCGGACCACAAACTGATCACAATGGACATCCACATCCCAACCCCACCCCCAGCCAAGGAAACCATAGCGAAAAACCTCTCCAAAACAAACTACACTCTCCTCAAGACAGAAGTAGGAAGCTTCAAAGCCCCACAGAAATTCGAAAATGTTACCCACACCGCAGAATCCTATACGAACGCACTCTATATGCACCTACAGGAATGCACTGATCGTGCCATCCCAAGTAAAACCAAGGCTCACTCCTCCAAAAATAGGAGACCAGTCTGGCGGACCCCAGCCATAAACAAGCTATACAACAAAAGGAGGAGACTACTACATGACAGGGCCAAAACCCTAAAAGGGAAAGCATCCCTGATCAGTATTGGCAAGAAACTTTGCTCCACCATAAAAGCCTCAAAGGCAAACTTCGAAAGAAAAATTGTCAGAGACTCCAAAGATAATCACAAAGCATTCTTCAGTTACGTCAGGAACCTAGGAGGAAACACCCAGATCTGCTCAGAGCTAGTACAAAACGGCAAAAAAATACACTGAACCGACTGACATTGCCAACATTCTGGCTGACCGGTTCAGTGCAAATTTTACCCCCCCCCCCCCAAAAGGGCCTGTGCCTATCCCGGATGAATGTAGTCCTCCAGATATCTCAGACACACAGGTAAAAGCAGCCCTCTCTAAAGCTAAAAAACACAGCGTCTATGGGACCAGATGGAATACCGGGCTGTGTCCTGCACAAGCTCCAGGAAGAACTAAACCCCTACTTAAATTCACTATTCCAATTAAGCCTTAAAACAGGTTATGTACCTAAGGAATGGCATACAGCAACAGTGATCCCTCCCCACAAGAGTGGCCCCACAACGGACCCTGGGAACTATCACCCCATAAGTTTGACTAGCCTAATCTGCAAGGCTATGGAGCGTATCATTATGGATCTCAAACAAAGACATCGAGAACCTCCAGACACTGGACCCTACCCAGTTCGGTTTTGTTAAAGGCAGATCCTGCCTCCTAAACCTGGCTGACTTTTTTGAAACAGTCACCAAAGCCATAGATGAAGGTAAGGCAGTCCACACTGCCTAACTGGACCTCGCTAAGGCCTTCGACACAATACCTCACTCTGTAATCATAAACAAAATAACCAGCTTAAACATCAACCCATATTGTCAGAAGATGGGTTGTGAACTGGCTTTCGGATAGAACGCACGTGGTCAGGGTTGGAAGTGCCATGTCCGACTCTAAACCTGTTACAAGTGGAGTCCCACAGGGCTCATTCCTGGGGCCCCTCTTGTTCCGTATATACTTCTCTGAAGTACAGGCCAGCACAAAAGGACTGTGGCTTACCAAGTTCGCTGATGATTGCAAACTAGGAGCCATAATAGACTCCCCGGCCGACACAAGCATTCCCCAAAAGGGTCTTACGGAGACAGATGCCTGGTGTCAGGAGCCATGGCCTCAAACTTAACGCCAAAAAATGCATAGTCATCCCCTTTGGGAAAAACAAGGTGCCCACTAATTACCACATAGGAGGTAACCCACTAAGTACATAAGTAGTAATTGGGGATCTGGGGACACAGGTTGATAGTAACCTCTCCTTTGACAATCACATTGCCAAAATAGTCAGAAAATCCTTCTATATTTCTCATCTTATAACTAAAGGGTTCTCGTCTAGATCTAGAGAGGTCATTGTGCCCCATACTCATCATTCATCAGACCCATAAGGGAGTACAATGCCCCATTTGGGATGTACCTTACCCGGCACCTGCAGCAGCTGGAGAGACCCCAAAAGTTCCTCACCAAAAGGATCATTGGCCTCAAACAGTTGCCCTATGCAACTAGGTTAAAGAAACTACAGCTCTACTCAGTTTCTTACCGCCTGCTCAGAGGCAACCTCTGCCTGACTTACAAGGCCATGTCCAACCCAGAATTAATGGACATGCTCCACCTTAAAAAAACCAAATCCATTAGAGCCACACGCTCCTCGGACTTAAACCTCAGCACAGCAATAAATAGGACAAGCTGGAGGGATAGATTCATATCCCAAAGGCTTTCCACACTCTGGAATAAAATCCCAATTCACCTAAGACAAAGCCCCTCGCTGACCCTCTTCAAGAGAAATCTTGATGGGTAACCGTAAGTTTGCACCTGGGATCACTCCAGTGGCACTACTGGACAGAGGCTCTAGAAGTTAAACTATAAGGGTGGAGAGAGCCAAACAGATTTTTGGCTAGGCTTATAAATGCCCTAGGGCAGATTGCCTAGTATAAACCTATGAACTGTTGGCCTAAATCCGTTGTTAATAATCAATTGTTCTTTTTCCAATATATACCTACATTGATTGCATATACCACATTTTGTAGTGTGTGTTGTTATTCCCTTCGCTCTACCCTTCACTCCTACAGGATGTTGTTCCAAATAACTTTTAATATTTCATCCCATTTTGTATACTATTCCTGGTTTCGTGCCCGTAATATCTATCAAAATGGAATCTCCAGATATCAAATACCAGTATTTTCTTAATATATTAATCACATTGCTTGCTACTGGACTGTACTGTAATATAAAGGATCTCTGATGTTGGGCTGTCTCACTATCATTGTTGTTCCTGGCCTTTATAGTTTTTTGTGCCCGATTGTTCACGGCACCGGATCCTAATAGCGGTTTAAATTTATTTCCCCATTCTTGTAGAACATATTGTCCCACATCTTGCATCATTTCCAGAGGATACCCTCTCTCTTGAAATAAAACTGTTATAAAATTGATTTCTTCAACCATTTTGTTATAATCAGAGGTCATACGTACAGCTCGTATACATTGCCCTTTAAATATAGTGTATTTGAGCTTCTCTGGATGACAACTGCCATATTCCAAATAGTCATTGGAAAAAGTACTTTTCCGATGTATTCTAGATTTCAATCCACTTTCCTGATTGTAGATTTAAGTGTCGAGATATGCAATTCCATCGTAACTGCAGGAATGTGCGAATTTATGAAAATCACTGCTGCTGTTCAAAAATTGAATGAAGGCATCAAATACGTCTAAACTATCATCCCATAATGTATATACTGTCTAAGAATCTTGAATAGTGGTTTGATACTCTTGTAATGTACACTAGGAAATAAAGTTGTATCCTCCCAATCAAGCATGACCAGGTTGGCAAATATGAGGGCGTAAGATGCCCCCATAGCTACCTCCCTGGTCTGCCTGAAATGCTCACCCTCAAAGTAAATTAAATTGTTGTCCAATACTATAGACATACACTCTAAGACTAAACATACTTCATCCCAGTTTAAATTAGTATGTTTAGTAATGCTGTTGCAAAAAGCTTCTAACCCTGCTTGCTTGGGAATGCATGAAAAGAGGTCTATGACATCTATGGTGACAAACATCAATCCCTCTTTCCAAGCATTTGCAGGGTACATACTTAAAAACTCCCATGAGTCTTTCACCATGTGAGGTATCTTGTAATAAATGTGTTTTAACCACATATCTATAAGCTTACCCATGGGAAATGGTTTTGATTTGCTACCTGAGACGATAGGTCGAAATGGGGGATCTTGTGTGTCCTTGTGCACTTTTGGTATGCCCACTAAGGTAGCTAATCTGGGATGTTTCACCCTCAAATAATTGTACATTTCACTAGTTATTCTACCATCAATGTGAAATTCCTCAATATAGGAATCTATTCTTTGATAAGCGATATTGATCTCATTGGTAGAGATAGGTTCATAATTACCTGAGAAATAAAGAATGTCATACATTTTCTTAGTATATTCAATACTATCATATATGACAACAACACACCCCCCTTGTCAGGTTTCACCACCCTAATATTTGTGTCCAGATGTAATGCTTTTAATGTCTTCCCTTCTTCTTCCATCAAATTACTTACAATTTTTTTTTTTAACTCTCTATACATTTGATATATCTCTCTGGTCACTATTTTCTCATATGTATCCACCATAGGGTGACTGGGTGGGATAAAAGTACTATTTTGCTTTATCACTATATATCTGAAATTGTTTTGTTTTTGTTAGTATTTTTTTGAATTTTTGACCTACCCTTAAACAATATTGCAAGATTGATCTTTCTAGTAAATTTCTTAACCTCACATAGACAATCTAATAGGTCAAAATGTGGGTTGGGTATATATTTCATACCCTTGGCCAGTAAATTGAAATGTGTATTATGCATTTGTAAACTGGAATAATTACACATATTAAAGTTGTTATATGTGTATATTTTGCAAATTAGCAGACTGAACTGTTCAAGAACACGCCTACAGGCACTGCTATAGTTTCACCTAATGAGCTGAATAGCAATGATAAAGTTGACCTTAAAGCTGATGTTAACTCTGGCCATATTTATAAAGTCAGTATCAGTGGTGAGAGACTCTTCAGGCATGTCTAGGTGTTTGCTCTTACACCACTCTGTGGCATATTCTGGGAAGTGTCAGAAGAGGACGGAATCCCAGATTGGGCAGGCTAAAAACTTTGGACCGTCTGTCCCCTTGGCATGGAGTGGTGAGGCTCAAGACAGTCAAAGGAGTGGTTAAGGTTGGAGCTGAGGGGTGAGACCCACCCACCCAATACCCACCCGATCAGATAGTTCAGAAAAAAAAAAAACCTCTTCACTACCTCGAAAGCAGACCTCTCCAGAGAAGAGGAGCCCAACAGAGCAGAAGGTCCCAAGTCTGCTAGCCCCTAACCCGAAGGTTGTCCACCCAAGGAGGAAGCCAGAGTCGAGCTATCAAATGCCAAAACTCCAAAAGGGAGAGACTGCTCCAAAAACCTGGGAAGCAACTGGATCAGAGAGAGCCGGAGCTGATGAACTCAAGGTCATTGTCAGATCAGAGGAACCCAGCTTCCACGAATACGAATCAGATGGGTCTGGGATGCTCAGATCTATAAGCTCTGAAACAAAGTGTTGGATCAGAGGAGGAGGAGTGGACATTTATGGACGTCCCTGATTAGATGGGGTAGGGACTCTTAAGGGTACTCCTCTGAAGTTGTTCCGTGACCAGTTCCTTCACCATCCTAGCCACATCTGCTTGACTTAGACTTATGTATGAAGGCCTAGAGCATCTCTCCAGGAAGGAAGAGGGTACTCTAGAAGGCACTGGATCCAAGGACAGCCAGAAGGAAGCCCTAGGCAGATGCTTTGGATCTGAAGGTTTAGGATCTGATGAAGTTTTCATTTTTGGCTACGGAGAAGCCAACTTAGTAGGAACTGAAGAAGTGCACAGAGTTGAGGAAGTGAGGTCCAACCTCAGCAACTTCTCCTTAAGTTCTGCAGGTGAAGACACATCGCCAGACCTGGACCTCCTGGAGTGATCTTTAGGGTTGGATATGGGAGGCTGAGCCCCAGCTACGACTTGTGAAAAAGTGGTAGGCTACAACCCTTTCAAAATCAATTTATTCACTCTCTCTCTCGGTGAGGGCCCCAGGATTAAGGATTAAAACCCTCTCAGATCTCACACTGCTTATTCAAATGTTCAGGTCCTAAACAGTAAATGCAAAGCTTATGCCCATCTGTGCCTACATTGTACATATTTTCTAAAGCCTGTTTCCACCATATTTTCAACACTTGAGAGAGGAAAACACTAATACAAGGTAGCAACACACACACACACACACACTAGAATCCCAGCAATGACAGAGCTAGTAATAAAGGAAAAATAGTGTGAGAGAGAGGGACAGAGAGAGAGACAGAGTGTGTGTGTGTGTGTGTGTGTGTGTGTGTGTGTGTGTGTGTGTGTGTGTGTGTGTATATATATACACACACACACACACACACACACACACACACACACACAGACAGACAGTAAAGAGTAAATACAGAAAGCAAGCCTGCTAAAAAGGGAAGGGGAAAAGAAAGAAGTTAACCAACAGGTAAGAAGTAGAAGAAAGAAAGTGAAAATGAAAACCTTTTGAAAAGAAAATATATATAAATCCTACTTGAAGCTCAAGAGAGATCAGTAACCACATCTTGCTGCTATGAGCGGAAAACGAGATCTGGGTAGAGAGGAGGGGAATAGTAGTGAGACATTGTGGGTAGAGAGGAGCTTGAGAGTTTGTAGGCTTCCACGAGCTATAAATAGTGGCTGAAAAACCCATACGTTGATGGTGAATTAAAATTAACAACATCAGATCAATACTCTCAAAGTCTGAAAAAGGTCCATATGAATCAGTGCTCTACCTTAGTTAACAAATGCAAATAAAATGAACTCAAGAGAGTCAGAGACAATAAGGACAAATTGGGATTTTGATTCTTCCTCTAGCACCAAATGTAAAAATTGCTCACATCTGGCCAGGTAAGATTGCCTGGCAAGCTTTCTACCCTCTTTCAAAATATTGCTGTTGCCTGAAGAAAAGTAGTATGAGATCATCCAAGCTATCAGCCGGAGAGAGTCGCTCCATCTTGTGTGAAGAGGTCCGGATGCATGCACGTTGGACATATGTACAACTACAAAAGTCCAGTGCTGCCTCACCTCCTTTACCTTGCGGGTCATCCCAGGGAGAAATGGGACTAGAGGGAACACATGCAGCAACCAACCTGTTCATCTGAGGAAGACATTCACTGCCCAAACTTCTTCGTATGGTGTCTGGAGCAGTAATTTCTCAAATGCTTGTTGCTTATAGAAGCAAAAGGGTCCATCTTTGGAACATCCCAGCTGTGAACTTGATGAAGCACAACCCTATGCAACATATATTTGGTGTGATTCACACAGATGGTCTTTCACAGAGTTTAGTTAAGCTGGGATGTAGACTGCTTTTAGGGTCATCTGGAATTGCAGGGCTATTTCCCATACTACCACTTCCAACCTGCATAAGGAGTATGACCTTGTCCTCCCTTAACTGTTAATGCAACACATGACAGTTTGTTGTGACTTCCAGTATACCTCTGTGATGGGCTGAAATGCTTGGAGTGCTAGAGGCATAGCAATCATCTATTTTATAGTGATGCTTTTTTCCAGAGTAGTGCCACATGCCCAAGACCTTTAGCCACCCAAATGCACCCAAACCAGATCTGAGGCACTTATTGTCAGGGTCTGGTTGGGAGTGTCCTGTGTGAAAGGTACTGTTTTTTTATGACCTGGATGGACCACTGACATAGTTCTTGTTTAATGCAGGGTAGGATATGGACCATCTGTCTCCTGCAGGGACTGATCGCTTTAAATTTCAGGTAATTCTGAGATACCACTCGAGATGCCTTGTGTGCAGCCTTGCCAGGGGTACCATTAGGAAACTAGAGGCCATATAACCTAGTGCCCTCAAGAATTCCCTGGCCATCTTTTTAGACCAAACACTGGAAGCCTTGTATCAAATTCCAGCTTGCCCTGAGAAGGGAAGACATTCTGGCAACTGGAGTCTAATAGGGTTCACTCG